>NW_026716309.1:0-31199 GCF_029784015.1 Lycium ferocissimum
CATCCAATCTTAGTCAATTAATCTTTATTCTCCAATAATGATCTTATACCACACTAAATCTATTGGCAACTTGCATAGAAACGAAATTCTGGAGGTGAAAACCCTGCACGGAACCCTAGAATAGTTTTGCTTTAACTTGTCGCACTTAGCTTACTAATGTCTGTGCAGTAAAGATAATTTTGGGCATAACATTCTTCCCTTTAGGACATTCGTCCTCGAATGTTGTCCTAACCCCAACATCTTATAAGAATCCTGGGAAAAGGGTTCTTTTATCAATAGCACATAGACATCGCATCATTTACGTATTTAAGCAAGGAGTTTAGATTACCCTTGCAAAGGTAGTAAACAACGGGGTATATATACAACACCTCGACCTTACTAGGGTGTGATGGGCACCCGACTTCTCCCGAGTCGAGCGAACCTTAGACATTCGCGTATTAAAACCCGCCATTTCGAAAATTTTTAAGAAACTTGAAACTTTTCAAAATAGAGATCACTTGTCTTGTACGTATTAGGAAAACTTTTCACTAATCACATAATTTTTACCAATCGACAACATCTGAAAATACACACTCTTTTAGCATCTATAACTGATTCGCGCTCCACGACACCCTATCCACAGGACACTGTCTGCAAAGTCTCTAGGATGTACAAATACCATGACATAAGTACTCGACCTGGCAACACTCCGAACTGAGATGGAGCTCGCCAATTCCGCTGGAACAGCTCCTAGCTAAGTCTTTTGCTCGTCTGGGTGTACCTGCGTGGCATGAAACGCACTTCGAAGAAAGTGGGGTCGCACGAAGAATGTACCGAATATGTAAGGCGTTGACTAATAATAACCGCAAATTTTTAATTTAAGAGAGAAGAAATCGCAAATCAAATTCAATACTGCCGGAAGAAGCATAAATATATATATATATATATATATATATATATATATATATATATATATATATATATATATATATATATATATATATATATATATATATATATATATATATCCGGGTCGGCGTATGTGAATAATGCAAATGAGCACACACATCTTAAGTAAAGGATGCAATCTAACCCGTGCGTCGCTTCCGACATTCAATGAAATAGTAGTAAGTGAAATGACGGCTCGCATTTCCCCGGTCGTTTTTGATAGTAAGCCGAGGATGGCCCCTTCGGGCATTGGCGCTCGGCATAATAACAACGATAGTCGAGGCCACCGCCCCTCTTCGGAGTGGTTTTTAGAAAGTCTAAATATTTCACACCCCCGTCGGATAATAATAAAGACGTTGAACCACAACCGCTTCGAAGCATGGAAAACCGTAATAATCATATTAGAAGCATAACGTATAATAAACATAATGAGGTAGCTAAACAACCGGCCTTTCGGGCATAATAGTAATGATAATGTAAACATAAGTAGAAAGTGAAATGAAATAGTAAAATCTCGGCACGGGCTTCCTTCGGGGTCGACTTCCCAAATTTTTTTTGAAAAATAGCTCACTCAAAACATAATGTATACATATACACGTACGTAGAATAAGGCGAGCAAACGGGCTCTCCGAGGCCATAGTGCACCCGTACGTGAGAGTATGACCTGCAAATATAGCACACCTCCCCGGAACAAAAGGATCGACTCCCCCAAAGGCGATCGAGGCCACGATGGCCGAATTCCGCGCCGCACACGTACCGAGGCCATAGCACACTCGTGCAAGTTTAAAGCCGAGGCCACCGCGCCCCCCTAATAATCGGGAGTGGTTTTAGAAAGTAATAAAATATTAAAATCTCACACCCCCGACATTCGGAAAGTGGTTTTAGAAAAATCAATTTTGTGTTCCTTTGTACAAAACTAGTTCTTTAAAATCATAATAATGAACCACAACCGCGTTTTCCGAAGCCATTTTTGGAAAACCGAGGTAATAATCATATTAGGAAGCATTGTTACACCACCACGTATATTATAGAACATAATGAGGTAGCTAAACAACTGGCCTTTGGTAGTCAAAATGGGTCCTATTCATGCAAGTTCTAAATGTTTAGGGAGTTCTTCCATCATTTCACACAATTTCTAATTCAATTTACCGAATGAATAGTCGTTAATTTCAATCTCGAATTTCTAAGAAAGGAATTGTCCCCGAGGCACATATTCAAGCCTATCACGTCTAAGACATGCCAAAGAAGGAAAGTGAAGCCTTACATACCTTTTCCGCCGTTTACGCTTAATTACTCCACATCCCAGCTCCAAGTTCGCCAAAAGCTGCAATTTGGTCACATTTACCAAATATCAACCATAAGGCTTTAAGAATTCATTCTTAACCAACACTTGTCTTAATTTTCCAAATAAATTCACTTATTTTCGCCGAAATTTCGCGCAGACCTCCCCGTAAATACACCGTCCCGAGAATATGGCTCGGCCCAGAATGTCAACAACAACAACACAACAACATCAACAATTGTCATAAGCACTATAACATAAATAGTCTTTATTTCCATATAAGGCGACAACTTCCATTCCAACTTCTCGTTATCAAACTAATATTACCATTTTCATATTCATTCTCTACTTCAAGGCCATTCAAAGGCAAATCAAGAAAATTTCACATTGCTTCCATAAATTATTCAAAAGTTCCACCGAAACCATGATTCACCCAAATCTTCCAACTTTAGACATAACTTCCACAACACATTTTTGTCTTCCAATTTCATTAACGATAATCGTAATTTGCATCTTACAATTCCATTTCCATAATTACATAAAATCTATAATAAAATCCCATAATTTCCCATAACCATTTACAACCAATTTTTCATGCTACTTAAACCATTAGTCTTTATTTCTATATAAAGACCACAACAACACAACTAGTATACCAAGTAAAAATCAACTCACCTCCTCCACCAATTGGCACCCACGGCCACACATGCACACACACACACACGCTACACACACACACACACACACACCCCATAATTTCATACTTCCATTCATTTCCACACATACAACATATATAGGCCTCCATAACATAATAAGGACATAAAATTCTTACCTTTCCTTCAACTTCTCACTTGCCACAAGAGATAGTTTCTTGCCAAAACAATTATACCATATTGAAGAGAGTCTTGAACTTAATAAGAATTCAAGAAGAGAGGAATTTTTGGATCAAAATTGGATGGCTTGGAATTTTTTTTTCTTTTTTCCTTCATGGCCGAATGGCCTTCCTCTTTGTTCTTCATCTTTCTTTTTTTTTTTTCTTGCTTTGTCTTCAATTGAAAGATGAACAAATATGTATATATACATATAATTCTCATGCATGTGAGGGGCACATGCCCCTCTCTAGAAATTTCCCTAATTTTTTCTAAAAAAGATGACTAAATTTTGTCATCTTTTTATTATCCCCTTTTTCTTTTTCTTTTTTTTTTTTTTTGGTCACATGGCCAATATGGCCTCTTTGGAGTTTTCATGAAACTTGAGTGAAATTCCCATTTTGCCCTCGACTTTTCGCATTATTACCGTTTCGCCCCTAGCCTTCCACATTATTTCCATTAGCCATTTTGCAAATTCCTCTCGTTTACCCTTGGCCTTTCCCAATATTTCCATACTAATAATGTTCATAAGCAACATTCATAACCACTGGTGCATTAAAATAATTTTTGAAAATCGTCTCGCCCGTAACTTTCCACGACAGCCTTGAAATTTCCAAACGTACAAGATGCGGGCTATAACATCCTCCCCCCCCTTTAGAACATTCGTCCTCGAATGTTCTACTGACCTTATGGGGTCTTGTAGCACTTCGGGAGGGGGTTTCTTTTGCACCAACGGTTCTTCTTTCCAACCCGCGTACAACATAGCAAAATTCCTTATTATAAATTTTCCCTTCATTTGCTGTCGATGCCCTCACATATGAGATATTATACGTGTTCATATACATATACACATATAATTAGTATCAACTAACCCACAAAATACTTCCAGACACTATCCAAACCTATCCAAATTCCAGAGCCGTGACGTACTTGCTGTCTCTCCTCTGGTCTGGCCTGTCACGTGCTACGTGGCCTTTTATGGTCTCCAACCATCTCGTATATTCTAATTTCACTTAGGCTATTCTGGTTTTTCATTTGTCCTTTTCAGCTAAATCTTTGGAATTTCTTGCATACTTCCCAGGGGGTCACCCATCCTGGAATTGCTCCCACCTGAGCACGCTTAACCTCGAAACTTTGACGGAATTCAGCACTTAATATCGATATAATCGCGTACGCTTTTTCATATGGCCTTTATCACATAATCTAGAGCCAGTCAAAGTTTTACAGATTCCGAGGCGTGTTCGTAACACGTCCCTTCTCTTGCAATTACCGTTTTGCCCTTTTTGATTCTTAATGTTCACCTTCACTTCCATTCTCCCAACTTACATTCCAGTAATACTTCAATATTCTTACCTCATCCAACATGCCTCGTCCGCACCGTTGTTTACCACTGTACTTTGTAACTGTTGCTGTCATAGGTCGCTTTCTTTTGTCGACGTCGTCCTTTAGCTGAAATAAAAGGTTAGTACAAGGGACTTCATGTCCTATGACTGGGCTCTATCGCACGATCTTAGGTATGACAGAAGGTCAACAATCCCTAGATGCCCCGTAGCCTCCTGTTTATAAATGTGGCGCGCTTCACACCATAAACAGGACTCTACCGGACACGACCTTGCAGACAACCCCTAGGACAGACCTGCTCTGATACCACTTTGTCACACCCCGACCTTACTAGGGTGTGATGGGCACCCGACTCTCCTCAGAGTCGAGCGAACCCTTAGACATTCGCGTATTAAAACTCTGCCATTTCGAAAATTTTTAAGAAACTTGAAACTTTTCAAAATAGAGATCACTGCCTTGTACAGTATTAGGAAAACTTTTCAACTAATCACATAATTTTTACCAATCGACAACATCCGAAAATACACACTCTTTTAGCATCTATAATCGATTCGCGCTCCACGACACCCTATCCACGTGACACCGTTCGCAAAGTCTCTAGGATGTACAAATACCATGACATAAGTACTCGACCTGGCAACACTCCGAACTGAGATGGAGCTCGCCAATTCCGCTGGAACAGCTCCTAGCCAAGTCTTTTACTCGTTTGGGCGTACTGCGTGGCATGAAACGCAGCCCCCCGAAGAAAGGGGTCATGACGAAGAATGTACCGAATATGTAAGGCAGTTGACCAATAATAACCGCGCCTTAATTTAAGAGAGAAGAAATCGCAAATCAAATTCAATACCGTGCCTTCGCCGGGAAGCATAAATATATATATATATATAATATATATATATATATATATATATATATATATATATATATACGGGTCTCATGTAATCCCTAAGTGAATAATGCAAATGAGCACACACATCTTAAGTAAAGGATGCAATCTAACCCGTGCGTCGCTTCCGACATTCAATGAAATAGTCCCTTCGGACGGCCGCTTCCGGCGTAGTAATAAAGATGGCCCCTTCGGCATTGCCGCTTTCGGCATAATAACAACGATAGTCTCTCGGCATGGCCGCTTCCGGCATAATAATAAAGACGGCTCCTTCGGCATGCCGCTTCCGCATAACAATAATCACGGTTCCTTCGGGCATAATAGTAATGATAATGTAAACATAAGTAGTAAGTGAAATGAAATAGTAAAATCTCCGCACTTCTTCGGGTCGTTTTTGAAAAATAGCTCACTCGACATAAGCCGAGGCCATAGTGCACCCGCACGCGAGCCGAGGCCATAGCACACTCGTGGATCAGCCGAGGCCTACCGCTCGTACACGTACCGAGGCCATAGCACACTCGTGCATAAGCTGAGGCCACCGCACCCTCTTCTGGAGTGGTTTTAGAAAGTCTAAATATTAAAATCTCACACCCCCGTCTGAGTGGTTTTAGAAAAATCAATTTTGTGTTCCTTTGTACAAAACTAGTTCTTTAAAAATCATCGTTGAACCACAACCGCGTTTCTGAAGCCATTTTTGGAAAACCGAGGTAATAATCATATTAGAAGCATTGTTACACCACCACGTATATTATAGAACATAATGAGGTAGCTAAACAATCGGCCTTTGGTAGTCGGGTCCTATTCATGCAAGTTCTAAATGTTTAGGGAGTTCTTCCATCATTTCACACAATTTCTAATTCAATTCTACTGAATGAATAGTCGTTAATTTCAATCTCGAATTTCTAAGAAAGGAATTGTCCCCGAGGCACATATTCAAGCCTATCACGTCTAAGACATGCCAAAGAAGGAAAGTGAAGCCTTACATACCTTTTCCGCCGTTTACGCTACTCCACATCCCAGCTCCAAGTTCGCCAAAAGCTGCAATTTGGTCACATTTACCAAATATCAACCATAAGGCTTTAAGAATTCATTCTTAACCAACACTTGTCTTAATTTTCCAAATAAATTCACTTATTTTCTGCCGAAATTTCAAGCAAAGACTCTCGTAAATACACCGTCCCGAGAATATGGCTCGGCCCTGTAATGTCAACAACAACAACACAACAACATCAACAATTGTCATAAGCACTATAACATAAATAGTCTTTATTTCCATATAAGGCGACAACTTCCATTCCAACTTCTCGTTATCAAACTAATATTACCATTTTCATATTCATTCTCTACTTCAAGGCCATTCAAAGGCAAATCAAGAAAATTTCACATTGCTTCCATAAATTATTCAAAAGTTCCACCGAAACCATGATTCACCCAAAGCTTCCAACTTTAGACATAACTTCCACAACACATTTTTGTCTTCCAATTTCATTAACGATAATCGTAATTTGCATCTTACAATTCCATTTCCATAATTACATAAAATCTATAATAAAATCCCATAATTTCCCATAACCATTTACAACCAATTTTTCATGCTACTTAAACCATTAGTCTTTATTTCTATATAAAGACCACAACAACACAACTAGTATACCAAGTAAAAATCAACTCACCTCCCCTCCACCAATTGGCACCACACATGCACACACACACATGCACACACACACACACACACACACACACACACACACCCCATAATTTCATACTTCCATTCATTTCCACACATATAGGCCTCCATAACATAATAAGGACATAAAATTCTTACCTTTCCTTCAACTTCTCACTTGCCACAAGAGATAGTTTCTTGCCAAAACAATTATACCATATTGAAGAGAGTCTTGAACTTAATAAGAATTCAAGAAGAGAGGAATTTTTGGATCAAAATTGGATGGCTTGGAATTTTTTTTTTCTTTTTTTTTCCTTCATGGCCGAATGGCCTTCCTCTTTGTTCTTCATCTTTCTTTTTTTTTTTTCTTGCTTTGTCTTCAATTGAAAGATGAACAAATATGTATATATACATATAATTCTCATGCATGTGAGGGGCACATGCCCCTCTCTAGAAATTTCCTTAATTTCTCTAAAAAAGATGACTAAATTTTGTCATCTTTTTATTATCCCCTTTTTCTTTTTCTTTTTCTTTCTTTTAGTCACATGGCCAATATGGCCTCTTTGGAGTTTTCATGAAACTTGAGTGAAATTCCCATTTTGCCCCTCGACTTTTCGCATTATTACCGTTTCGCCCCTAGCCTTCCACATTATTTCCATTAGCCATTTTGCAAATTTCCGTTTACCCTTGGCCTTTCCCAATATTTCCATACTAATAATGTTCATAAGCAACATTCATAACCACTGGTGCATTAAAATAATTTTTGAAAATCGTCTCGCCCGTAACTTTCCACGACAGCCTTGAAATTTCCAAACGTACAAGATGCGGGCTATAACAGGATATTTCTTCTTCATCTCCTCCTCAGCTTCCCAGGTCACTTCTTCCCTGTTATTATTCCGCCACAATACTTTAACCGAAACCACATCTTTGGTTCGCAATCTCCCGACGGTCGAGTATAGCTATCGGTACGCTTCTTCGTAGGACAACTTTTTCGTTACTTGGACCTCATCCGCAGAAACACCCTAGACGGATCACCTATACACTTCCGAAGCATGGACACATGGAATACAGGGTGCACCGCCCCCAAATTAGCTGGTAGATCTAATTCGTAGGCAACTTTGCCTACCCTTCGGATAACCTCGATAAGGTCCAATGTATCTCGGACTCAACTTCCTTTCTTACCAAACCTCATGACACCCTTCATGGGTGACACCTTCAAGAATACCCAATCGCCAACCCGGAATTCTAGGTGTCGACGTCGATTATCCGCATACGACTTCGTCGACTCGGGGCGTCGCAATCTCTCTTGAATAAGTTTCACCTTCTCGATAGCCTCGCTGAATCATATCTCGGGCCTATCAACTTAGTCTCACCCACGTCAAACCAAAATTTATAGGTGATCTGCACCTCCTGCCATATAGAGCCTCATACGGTGCCATCTGGATACTAGCATGGTAGCTGTTATTATATGAAAACTCGATAAGCACCAGGTGATCATCCCAACTACCTCTGAAATCAATGACACAGGCCCGTAACATATCTTGTAGTGTCTGGATAGTACGCTCAGCCTGTCCGTCAGTCCGAGGATGAAATCATGTGCCGAGACTCACTCGGGTCCCCAATCCCTCTTGAAAAGATCTCCGTAAATTAGCCGTAAACCGGGCTCCCCGTCGAGATAATAGCCGTAGGAACCCCATGCAGCTCTTACTATTTCCTTGATGTATAGTCCGGCATAATCTTCCGCCGAATATGTAGTCCTAACGGGCAAAAAATGAGCTGATTTCGTCAACCTATCAACGATGACCCAGACAGAGTCATACTTCCTTGGAGTGCGAGGTAGACCTGTGACGAAGTCCATATTGATTACCTCCCATTTCCAGGTAGGAATCTCCATCTCCTGCAATAGTCCCCCTGGCTTTTGATGCTCGGTCTTAACCTGCTGACAATTTGGACACTGAGCAACAAACTCTGCTATATCTCTTCATGCCATCCCACCAATACAGCATCTAAGGTCATGATACATCTTAGTTAACCCCGGATGAACAGAGTAACGGGCATAGTGTGCTTCCCCCATAACCTGTTGCCGCAATCCTGCAACCCCGGGTACACATAATCTGCCTCTGTACCGAAGTGCTCCGTCAGATGTAACTTCGAATGGGGTCTCCCCTTTCTGATGTGCTATATCCCTATAATGTACAAGAATAGGGTCCTCATACTGGTGTTTCTTTACCTCTTCTACAATAGATGACTCAAAGAACACCTTGCACAATATTCCTTCACCTTCGCAGTCCAACAAACGAACTCCCAAACTAGCTAACCGTCGAACCTCGTGGACTATCTCTTTTCCCCGGCGGTACATCCGCCAAACCGCCCATAGATTTATGGCCGAGTGCGTCCGCTACCACATTGGCCTTTCCCGGGTGATAAAGGATGTCAACATCATAGTCTTTCAAAGAATTCTAGCCATCTCCTTTGCCGCAAATTTAGCTCCTTTTGCTTGAAGATGTACTGGAGACTCTTATGATCCGTATAAATATCAACATGTACGCCATATAGATAATGCCTCCATATTTTCAAAGCATGAATCACCGCCGCTAACCTGTGTCATGGGTGGGGTAATTTCTTTCGTGCTTTCTGAGCTGTCGGGAGGCATAGGCTATAACTTTGCCATGCTGCATCAACACGCAGCCTATCCCAACACCAGAAGCATCACAATAAATGACATAGCCATCCGGCCCCTCTGGAAGAGTTAGGACTGGAGCCGTAGTCAACTTATCTTTCAACAGTTGGAAGCTCCGTTCACAGGCTTCAGTCCACCGAAATTTAGCTGCCTTCTGTGTTAACCTTGTTAAAGGCGCTGAGATCGAGGCAAACTTTTCCACAAACCTCCTGTAGTAACCTGCTAACCCGAGAAAACTACGTACCTCAGTAGGTGTTGTAGGTCTAGGCCATGTCTTAACAGCCTCTATTTTCTGTGAATCCACCCGAATACCGTCAGCTCCAACAATGTGCCCCAGAAAGGCTACTGAAGTCAACCAGAACTCGCATTTAGAAAATTTAGCATATAGTTTTTGATGCTGGAGGACCCTAAGTACCGTCCTCAAGTGGTCGGCATGCTCCCTTTCTGACCGCGAATAAATCAGAATGTCATCAATAAACACAATCACAAACAGATCAAGAAATGGCTTGAATACTCGGTTCATTAGATCCATGAACACTGCTGGAGCATTGGTCAAACCAAAGGACATCACCTTAAACTCGTAGTGCCCATACCGGTCCCGAATGCGTCTTTGGGATGTCCGCCTCCCTCACCCGCACTCGATGATAACTCCGACCGCAGTCCATCTTCGAAAAACACTTGGCACCCCGCAACCGGTCAAATAGATCGTCAATCCCGGGAAGGGGATACCGTTCTTTATTGTTACCCTATTCACCGCTCGTAGTCAATACACATACGCAAGCCGACCCATCTTTCTTCCGTACAAACAATACCGGTGCTCCCCAAGGTGACGTACCGGGTCCGATGAAGCCCTTCTCTAATAAGTCTCTCGCTTGCTCCTTCAATTCCTTCAATCTGCGGGTGCCATTCTATAAGGAGGAATAGATATAGGCTGGGTGTCCGGCAAAACGTCTATAGTGAACTCTATCTCACGCTCAGGTGGGAGGCCTGGAAGTTCATCTGGGAACACATCTGGAAATTCTTTAACTACCGGAACTGACTGAAGAGTCGGTACTTCCGCCTTCGAGTCATGCACACGGACCAGATGATAAATGTACCCCTTTCTAACCATTTTTCTTGCCTTGAGGTATGAAATAAACTTACCCTTCGGCGATGCCGTATTCCCTTTCCATTCTATAACTGGCTCCCCTGGAAACTGGAACCGAACTACTTTGCCTCTGCAATCTACGTTAGCATAACAGGAAGCCAACCAATCCATCCCCATAATAACATCGAACTCAACCATATTTAGCTCAATTAAGTCTGCCTTGGTGCAACGATTATATATAACCACCGAACAATTTCTATATACCTGCTTAGCTATAACCGAATCCCCTACAGGCGTGGCTACTTCGAACGGTTCTATAAATTCAGGTTCTATCCCAATTTTACCAACCACAAAGGGAGAGATATATGATAATGTAGAGCCTGGATCTATCAATGCATATACATCCTGAGAGAAGATCGATAGTATACCTGTAACAACGTTTGGTGATGCCTCCTGATCTTGTCTGCTAGTTAAGGCATATATGCGGTTCGAAGGACCGCTGGAACTGGAAACTACGCCTCGGCCTCTGCCACGGCCGGCTGGTGTCGGAATGCTTTGCCCTGTAGGGCGCATAACTGCCGAAGAGGATGAACCGGCAACTGATTCAATAGGCTGAGCTGCACCACCGGCATACTGCCAAATCGACACTCCCTCATAGTATGACCCTGACGGCCGCAAGAGAAACAAGCACCAGTAATACGACGACACTCCCCCGGATGACGCCTACCACATCGAGGGCACGGAGGTAAAGGTGGCCTCATCTGGGCTGAATCCCTGTGCGTCTGGAACCCTGAAGTCATGGAGCTTTGACCGGCTCCTGAATACCTCGTGCTATCAAACCCCCTACCCGTGGATCGTGGAGGTGCACTCCGTGCCGGCTGAGAAAAATATCTACCCTCGCTCGCCGCCGGGGCCGCCCGCCCCGAACTCACCGAATACCCGGCCGACCTAGCCCTCTTATGCCGACCCCGATCATGCTCTCTATCGTGTCGACGCCCCTACGTCGGTCCTCAACCCCCGTGCATATGCTTGCACCCGAACGATGTCCATACCGGGTTGAGAAGCCATCGCCAAACAGCCATCAATCAAATACGTATCCAACCCCATTACGTAACGATGTACCCTATCGCCCATGTCGCCTACAATGGTGGGCGCGCACCGGGCCAACGAATCAAACTCGAGACTATAATCTCGAACACTCCCGCCATCCCGTCTCAACCGTAGGAATCTATCAACCCTAGCTCGCCTCACCTCCGGGTAGAAAATGGCCCATAAAGGCCTCCACGAACTCGTCCCACACGGCCGGAGGAGCATCCTCGCCCCTAGACAATTCCCAGGACTCATACCAGTTAACAGCCACGTCACGTAATCGATACGAAGCCAACTCCACGGACTCAGTCTCAGTAGCTCGAATTACTCTCAACGTGCGCAACATCTGTCGGACAAAATCCTGTGGATCCTCTGCTGGTCGTGACCCATAAAACTCTGGGGGGTTACATGTCAAGAAATCACGAACCCTCAAACTATCGTATCTGTCTGCATGACCATCTCCTGCTCCGTGTCTGCGAGCCTGCCCCGACACTAATCTAGTCAATAACTGAACTGCATCCCTCATAGCTCTATCCTCTGCCCCTGGCTGGGGAACTGGAGGCTCGGGTGCTGGAATCCCAGGAGCTGGTGGTGGGGCAGTCCCCTGATCCGCTGCTGCTCTAGGCTCCCCCGATAATGGTGGTGTAGCGGAGCTCGCTGACTGAAGTCCAACCTCAGGTACCGATCGAGCATAGGCCCTAGTAGTCCTCCGGGTCTGACTGGTCTCCCCGACTATCGTCTTGCCCTTCTGGGCAGCTGTCGCCTTCTTCGGAGGCATCGCTGTAGACATAACAATCCGTCAGGAAAGAATCACCCTAATAATACAAAGCCTCTATCGCACGATCTAAGACAAGAAAAGATGATATCCTAAATGCCCCGTAGCTTCCCGTTTATAAATGTGGTGCACAACACATCGATAAACAAGATTCTACTAGACACGGTCTCCGTGGACACTCCGAGGATTAACCGCTCTCGATACCACTTTTGTCACGACCCAACCCCGTAGGCCATGACTAGTGCCCGAGCCGGGCACTCGTATACACTTGTTATCTATAGTCATACACTGCTAGCATGAACGAGCTGATATAAGTATAAGGGCAAAACATATGTAAGTCGAAGCTACTTATCTCCTGAAGAGCTACAGCCTATAACAGTTAATATCGCATAAGAGCCGGCAAGGCTGTCATATATATATATATAGGGGAACGTCCCAACAAAACACAAGCCGAGAAGGCTACCTTCATACACAGCTGCCATAATGAACATATATCTACGCAAGCCGGCAAGGCTGCCACTACAAATGGGAACGCCCCAAACACAAGTCATGTTCGCACAACAAAACATCAACTACACACAGACCCACACATGTGACCACAGACCTCTAGGAGTGACAACGACATCATATGACGGGACGCCCCCGCCGTACCCTGAACAACAACATATATATACATATCAAAGGTTATACCACGAAACTATGCTCCGGAACAAAGGAGCACTCTGGAATAGCTGAGTAGATATCCTAAGCTGGCGGATCTCCGAAGCGTGTGTCTGTACCTGCGGGCATGAAACGCAGCCCCCCGAAGAAAGGGGGTCGCACGAAATATGTACCGAGTATGTAAAGCGTGAAACATAGTAAATAGAATCATATCCGAGACAAGGTGTATAGGACTCAATACAACAACGAGTTTCATAAAACTTACCTTTAAACATACTTCATTTATATCGTTCTCATATCAATGTCAATATAATGCTTTATAATCAAAACTCGCATAATCATTCGTATATAACATATATAACGTGTCCCGGCCCTTTAGTAAGGGACTCGGTATTTATAATCATAACATCATAAACGTAAGCATATTCGTGTCCCGGCCCTTTAGTAAGGGACTCGGTAATAAGGAATATATGCCCTCCCGGCCTCCATCTCCAAATCATCATATCATCACATCATCATCATCATATATATATATATATAACGTGTCCCGGCCCTCTAGTGAGGGACTCGGTGAATAGTATAATAGATCGGCGCACGAGAACATACCCTGGCCCGGGACTCAGTGAAGGATATAGCGGTAGCACGAGCGAGTAATAAGCAACCACATATATATGTAAAACATTTTTGAGACTCAATGAATAGTAACAAAATCAATTCTTGGACATTAGCATGTTACGTTATATAAAAACCAAGCATACTTATGCAATTCCTTTTAAAAAAATAAGAACTCTTGTACATTACATACTAGTCCATCATGTAATAAATAACGAGATCATATTTCAACTATACCAACATTTTCAACATTACGGACGAATAACAATCACATATCATACTAAGAGTTAGAGAGTGGAGTCACCCCGAGGCTCAGATTATATCTTACTTACGTCTAGGACATGCCAAAAGAAGGAAGGAATAGGCTTTGCGTACCTTTAGCGTTTAGTCGTATAATAACTTGTACTTGCTGCCCAACAACACTTATCCTATATCAAGATATCAAGAGCTACAGTTAGTTTACAAAGGATTTTAATACGCACTCTAACACTCACAATCCCTTTCAAACATTTGGACGACGTTTCGTTCGCATTCGAACCAACTAGTGCTACAAGCTAACATTGCTAGTCATTCCTTTCTTATATCTTTCCAAGCTTGTTTAACATGACTTAGGGAACTTTGGACAGCTTGTATGTCACACAATTCAGTTCCAACTCACAGCCAAACAGCCCATACAACCCTACCATTTCACCTTTACTACATGTTCATAATAACATTCAATCATTCAACAACATTACTTCACTTCTAATCTTAAAACAGTCCACGGTTTGGACTGCTTATACATCTCAACATGATTTGTTTCATTAACACCTTAATTCACCTATTCAACATACATACAATGTACCACAATGTGCACAACAACAACAATCAAAACTTGGCACAAAACAGTCCATAAAAGTCCCCTAAAAATAGTCCCCTTACACGGCTTCAATGCCATTCCTACATTTCATGATTTTCACTTATTTATTCATACTACAACACTTTCAATCCACTTCCAATACATGTATAAGAAGACTAAACATGATTCCATGAAAGTCTACAACACACGGCTCATTCAAACTTTAAGAAAAAACAGCCCAATTCTAACATGCACATCATAAACCAATTTCTAAAATCTTTGTTCAACTACATATGTTGACATACATTTATTTACCAACAATGCATGCAAAATGGAACCAACCATGGCTTCACTAAGCTCACGGCTCAACCTCAAGTTCAACCACAACAACAATCCAACAACAACATACATGAATTATACATTCAAATCATCATATATCACAAGAACAATGATCATTCTTACCTTGCAACTTGTCCTTCAACCTTGGCCAAATCTTCAACTTTCTTGAATGCTACACCTCCTAGTCTCCTCCCAACAACTACCACACGTCCTTATACACTTGAGGAGGATTTAATTTGCTTGGAAAATTAATTTTTCTGGATCAAATGGAGCAGTTCATTCTCGGCCAGCTATGGCCGAGACTCTCCCTCTCTATCTCTTAATTTCTCTATCTTGTAAGTGATGAAATGAGCTTCTAATTGAATTGTGAATCAGCAATTTTCCTTATATAGGCAGTCCACAAAGTGGACATGTGTCCCACCCAAGTTGTTAGCCAATAAAAGTTGGCCAAATCACAAGTGGGACCCACACGGCCACTTAGGCTCACTAATGGTGTAATTAAGCTCTTAATCTCTCTTAGTCATCCAATCTTGGTCAATTAATCTTTATTCTCCAATAATGATCTTATACCACACTAAATCTATTGGCAACTTGTGCATGGAAATGCTGCCCAAATTTCCATAGCCAAGTATTGGTTAAAATTGGAATTGTAAGCCTTATGATTAATGTTTGGTAACTATGACCATTTGTAGATTTTGAGCAAATCGGGACTTGAGTTTGGACAAGCGAGGAAGGCGAATAAGGTATGTAAGGCTTACCTCTTCTTTCTTTGGCACGTCTTAGATGTAATAGGCTTGAATACGTGTCTCGGGGACCACTCTAATTCTAGAAATCCGAGCTTGAATTTGACTACTATTCATTCAAAAGTAGAATTGAATCAAATGCTTACGAATAGTTGAAAGAATTGTTTGAACACCTAGAACTTGCATGAATAGGATCCGATTACCCTAAAACTCTCATAAGCAATGTCATGAAACGTATTATACGCAAATTGTGTACGCCGCCTCATTTGACCCGAGGTGGGCCCCTAGTTTCCGAGATTTCTCCACGTTGGCTTAATTGACTTATTTTAAGCGATATGTAAGTACGATTTTTGACTAAGTTTCGACTATTAAAAAGTGATCGTTTTGACTAGTCCATTGAGTCCTATGATATACTTTGCCATGTACTAACGATCCCAAAGGTTTTGTCCTTGATATAATTCGTCGCAACTCTGAAAGGTACGATCTATGGCTATTGCCTGATTTCTTTTAAATAATCTATCACCTGAATTGTTCTTCCGAGTTTTGACAAACAGTTTATGTTTTATATTGCATATGGTTTTTCTCACTACTCTGCTCGTGCGAACTGTTATGACATCTTTCACTGCGTCCGGGTAGGCATGTATTCGTGCAATTCCACCGCATTGTTCACCGCGTCCCTCGCTGAGGGGTCGGGGCATGTTATATATATATATATATATATACTTATGATGATGATGTTATGACAGGGAGGTTCCGAGGATGGCGTATGATGATTCATTCTCACCGCGTCCCTCACTAGAGGGCGGGGCACGCTACACATATATACATGATGATTTTACTTACCGCGTCCCTCAATAGAGGGTCGGGGCATGTTATGTATGCATATGTTCATGATGATTTCTTTAATTATGATACTATCCATTAATGATTTTGAAAAACATGATTTACGTTCAAGGTAAGTTTTATGAGATCCGATTCTTGTTCTACTTTTTTCGTCCTCTTTATTTCCGTATGATTGGGGTTATCGTGTTTATCGCTTTTACATACTCAGTACATATTTCATACCGACCCCCGTCTTCGAATGGGCCAAAAGTTCAAGCGAAGTACAAGTTACACATTTGAGCGAGCCGAAAAACTTAGGGTCCCCGTTCGGCTATCTTGAAGAGCTCCCTTGTCGGAGCCCGATTTTGGTATAGTCTTTTATTATATTCGTGTATATTTGTTCGTGGCACGGCGGGGCCCCGTCCCGTCATATGACTTTGTTACTCGTAGAGGTACGTAGACATATATGGTGTGGCTATATCTGCATGTGACTATATGCACGTATTGTATGTTTGGGGCGGTTTATTCACCGAGCCCCTTGTCGGCTCGCCTATATCCGTATATATGGATATGTTAGCCCGGTGTGGCCTTTGTTGGTATTTTACTCGTGCAAAGTAAATTTTGGTTAGTAAGAAAAACAGAGGAAACTCTGCCCAAATTTTTCTAAATACCTGAGTTACTATTTTGGCTTTTGGTACGTACGAGTGCCCAGTTCGGGCGCTAGTCACGGCCTACGGGGTTGGGTCGTGACACTAAGACAAGAGTATAGAGGAAGAAGTTGATCAGAAAAGGGTAAGGGGTTAAGAAGTGTTATATTATGGGATTGGTTACAAATAAGATATAATGTGAATATAATGGGGATTGTTATGAAAATAAGTAAGGCCTAGTGAGAAAGTGGCCAAGGCTATGATGTGATCTATGTAGCTAGAATACAAAGGCAAGTGTGAAAAGGAAAAACAAGCTATGGAACGAATAAGGAAGGGTTTGAGTTAAAGATTAAGAGACGACACGAGATAATGCGCCTAGAATGTCATAAGTTGAGTAAAGGGAATTACAAGAAGGAAAAGTTTAAATCGAGATCCTTAAGACCCCATACGACAAGTTGAACATTCGAGGACGAATGTTCTAAAGGGGGAAAGGATGTTATACCCCATACTTTGTGCGTTGGAATATTTTAAGTTGGTTGCGACAAGTTATGGACAAGACTTTTAATCTCCTGTTTTGTTGATTTTGTGTTAATGCACAAGTTGCATATTCATCTTTTCATTGGCATGGAGTGTTAAGGTTAAATTGGGAATAAGAAAAATTTGGGGTTAAAAGTGAATTATGGAATGTTAAGCCTTTCATGGAAATTAAGGGCTAGAAGTGAAATTTGGAAAACTAAATATTTCATGAAAATGGCCATATGTGGCCATGTGTTTGGTGTGGGCCATAGCCCACATGTGTTAATTATATAAGTGGCAAAAGATGACTAATTAAGTCATCTTCATCATTTAGCACCCTAGAAAATTCAAGAAGCATGGAGAAAGAACAAGAGGCCATTCGGCCATGACAAGAAAATTAGAGTCCAAAAATTGACAATCATGTTGTTGCTTCATAATTTAAACTCACGTTGACGCATTATATTTCGTATTTTTGTACGTCGAATTATTCGCAAGCCGAGGTGGGGTCCACACCGAGATTTTTTTTTTGGGACATGCGACAATTTATATGAATCACATATGTGAAATTAAACATAACTCAAGAAGGACCCTTGAGCCAAATCAAAGTGGAAGTCCTCCAAACAAATATTTTTAAGTAATGTTTTCGGGTGATCTGACTTCGAGGGGCAAAAACGGTATTATAAGTTTGGAATTTGGAAAAATACCAAAGATAGAAGTTGTATATAATTGGATTATCTTTCCAACCATAGGTCGTGGGTCCACAGGTGACATCGGGATAAGGAGATATGAACGTTTTAAGGCGGAAAGGTCAGTGAGCGAGGCCCAAACCGGGCCCAATCGGGTTAGGCCCATGACCCATGCCTATTTAAGTCTAATTTCAGCCCTTTCCTCTCATTTTTCAGACCAATAATACCCAGAAAATTCTGGAAAGAGAGAGAGAAGAACCTTGGAGAGAAGAAAAACCAATTTTGACCAAAATCTGAGCCCCGAATTCCGAAGCCCATGAAGAGAAAAGTGTTGTACGCTGCGTTGTCTTCAATTTGAGCTAAAAATCAACCAAGGAGAAGAGTGATAATGTGGGGGCTGCATGCTTAGGGTATGAATACGGTTCCTTTTCATTGTTAACGAGTGTATTTAGAATTTTAACGGATTAAAACGGAGGGGATAGTGTGTAGAAATGGATGAAATTCATGAAATTTTGTATGTTGATGTTGAGCCGTGAGTATGGGCTGTTTTGTGACAAGGAATGAACTAAATTTATTTAGTATGTTTGGATTGTTGTGTTGTGGATTCTATGGTGCTAATGAAAGTTTAATGGTTCAAAGTGAAGTTATAGTTGTTTGCGGCTTGTTATGGAATTTTATATAGTTTATTGAATTTATGGAAGTAATGGATTATTAATGTAGTTCATGAATTTGGAAGGAAGAAAATGTGTTGTGTTGTTTCTTTGAACTTGGAGGCTTCGGGTTTCATTATTTACTGAATGGAATGTTGTTGAATTGTGTCGAAAGGGTTATTAATGTTAGAATGCGTTTTGAATCGATTATTGATGTTACTTATATGGTTGTTGGTATTGTTGTTGAAAATATTGGCCGAGTTGAATTCTCGGGGTTGTTGAACTTATAGGGGAAATCTTGCCCAAATTTACGTAAATAAAGTGATGGCTTGGGATTGGATTCTTAAGTGCTTATGGCTAATGTTTGGTACTTAATGACCTTATTGTAGATTTTGAGAAGCTGAGACGTAAGTTCGGATTAGCTTAGGAAGCGGCTAAGGTATGTAAAGCTTACCTTTCTTTCTTTTGGCATGTCTTAGACGGAAGTAAGCTATGATATGTTATGAGCCTTGGGGGCAACTCTATTCCGAAGTTCCGAGCATGTTTATGATTCATATTTGCTTCTTGATGTTGGCATCCTTATATGGTCAAGCTATGGTTTATATGTCTTTTGTATGGGTGGATTTTAAAAAGTTGCATAAAAGTTTTGTTTTCAAAGAGTTTTGTTCCTAAACGATTACGAAACTACGAACGTCCGTAACTTTCACATGAGATAGAACCGGATGGCTTTGATATGCTCGTAAATGATTCTATAACGTATAATGACTATGACTTTCGTAGGCGGGCCGGATTGGGTTGACGCTCGTCCGTGGGTCCCGCGACCTTCTTCTGTATAGTCCTGATGGCTTTTGAAAGAATTCAATATGACTATTTTTCCGACCCCCGAGTATGAATATACATCTATCTGTTGAGTCTGAAATGATAATTCGTATACCTATGATTCCGATACGTAACTATGGTTTCGAAGTTCGGTTTGATATGTTCCGAGTGATATTCGGAAGAAAACCGATTTGACTATTGCTTCGCTTTTTTGAAATAACGATTCGTTTTGATTATCCTATTCGGTCTTTGTAAGTGTGTTGCATTGCATATGGTTTCCCACAATTCGCTTGTGTATTTTGTTGTATGTCTTTCGCCGAGTCCCGGCCGGTATGTTTCGTGCGCACTTCTATATGATATACGTGGGTTCTTGGCGCGGTATTTAAAAAAAAACGTGATAAGTGCCATTGGGTTCTTGGCCGCGGTATGCCGGTATGTGATATTGCTACGCTATGGGTTCTTGGTCGCGTATGTCCGGTATGTGATATTGACCGCTGGGTTCTTGGCCGCGGTATGCCGGGTATATGTGACATTGACCGCCGTGTTCTTGGCCACGGTATGTCGGGTATATGTGATATTGACCGCTGGATTCTTGACTGCGGTATGTGTGATGTAACCGCTGGATTCTTGACCGCGGTATGTGTGATATTGACCGCTGGATACTTGACCGCGGTATGTGTGATATTGACCGCTGGATACTTGACCGCGGTATGTGTGATATTGACCGCGGTATGTGTATATGTGATTTTGACAGTCTGGATTATGATCATTCAGTTAATGTCAGCTAATATGATTTGTTCGATTTTCGGATATATGAGACAAAAATGTTTTTCGAAAGAAAGCGAAGCATTTCGGCATTCTGATTATCATATTTGTCTTTTGTACCTCTTATGTATGATTTGTATGTCAGATGCAAGCACTTTAGTATTCTGGCTATTGTGTTCACTTTCTGTCATCCTGACTTCGGTTATGGCTTCGTTGACCGTCTTCGCTTTGCATACTCGGTACATATTTAAATGTATCGACCCCCTTTCTTCGGGGGATGCGTTTCATACCGCGCTTAGTACCCGCGATGAGTAGATGACGTTAGGGAAGATGTTCAAGCAACTGATTGGCGAGCTCCATTTCCTATATATATTTCGAGTGAGTGCTTTTGTATGGTATCCGAAGTTATGGTAGAGACTTTGCGTACGATTGTCGTGTGTATGATATGTCGGTTTTGTAAGCGGCTATGTAAGCCGATGTATTATTATGCATTATGTTACGAACTTCATATGTTTACAGATTTCATACGATGCTAGTTTTATTTGATTTGATAAGATAAAAGGCATGTTTGTTTTCAGAAAAAAAAACAAAAGTTTTCATTATGTACTTGTGTCATGTTTTGCGGGCCCAGTATGGTTATGAGTATTACGAGTGTCGACTCGGGTTCGCTCGGCCTTAAGTAAGGGTCGGGTGCCCATCACACCCTGTCAAAAATTAGGGTGTGACAGGAGTGCTATTTAAGGTGCTGACCGAATAGACAAGTAGGGACGAATTACGACGAGCAGATAGTTAAAAGAAGTAATAGTACGATTAAGACAAGAGCACAGGGGAAAAGAATTGTAACGGGAATGAATGTACTGATAAGACAACTTGTGAAATGATAAGGATAAAGTGGATCGGAAAAGATAAAAGGGGTAAGAAGTGTTACATTACTGGAATGATTACGAACAAGATATGACGCGAACATAACGAGGGTTTTGTGGAAATAAGCAAAACCTAGTGAGAAAGTGGCCAAAGCCATGATACGACCCATATAGCTAGAATATAAAGGAAAGCATGAAATGGGAAAGTAAGCTATAGAACGAATAAGGAAGACATATTGAGTCCTGTAGGAGAAGTCTGGAATAAGGATTATATAATAACGAAAATGATAGCGAGTATGAGAAAAGAAAGGGTAATCGGAAAAAGGGAATAAGAAGGGAGCGAGACAACAGTGTAGTAATAGGTCATGATATGTGTAGTCAAGGATACGAGTACTATAAGTGATGGGACTATGAAAGCCACGGTTATAGGAAGGATGAGGAACGAGGTAAAATGAGGGCAGAAATCTAAGGACCGCTAAATGAGTATCTGTAAGTAACGGTGATCGAGGTGTATTCCTCGCCATTGAGATCTGGAGGTCTAAGACGGAAAAGTAGTCATGCCTAAAGGTGAAACGTGAATATTGAGGAGTAAAAGGAGTTGCAATAGAAAACGTGAAGTCAGGAGACTACGAAACCCTTCTAAGTCGGAGGGAAACGTGTTATGAGGACATTTCGAAATTCGTTAAGACTTCGACTTACTCTAAAATACGTGACAAAGGTCATGCGATAAAGTGGACGCGATTATATCAATATTAAAGCAACGTATTTCATCGGAGTTTCAAGGTTAAGCGTCTTTGGAGTGAGAGCAATCTCAAGATGGGTGACCCCCCTGGGAAGTTTTCTGAAAGTTTTACAAATTCAGACGCAAGAAGTAAATGAGGAGTTAGAGTGACTTAAGGACAAATTAAGAGTCTGAAGAGTGGGCAGAAACCCTAAAAGGTCGCACAGAACGGGGCGAATTAGACCGATAAAGAGGAAGGAAGTGCATCACAGTCCTAGGATTAGGGTGAGTTGGAATAGTATATGGAGATATCTTGTAAGCGAGATAGTAGGGACTATATGTGTACATAGGTACGCACAGGATATCCTGTACATGGTTAGATCAGCGGATATATGTATTCCGGCAATCAACGTGGCGGTATATGGAAGGTATTAATCGGACAAAATAATGAGGTTCAAGTGGAAAAATATATAAAGAGTGCAAATGTTACAAGGCAAGCTGATGTTGTTTTCACTACAAGATAAGCTTGGAAAGTGTTAATACAACGATATTTGGAAAGGAAAGAAAGTGAGTAAATGAACGGCAAGGGGATCAAAATGTCGAGATGAAAGTACCGCTTAATTGAGATTGGAAATATGGATTTAGGGCAAAGTAGAATTGGGCGATAGTATAAGTACACCCCTAAAGGGGGGAAGCGAGGGAGAGAGATACAAGTGTAAGACGAAGACAATCGACGCTACAATGTCCTGGATACGAATGCTTGGGCCGCAGGTAAAGCTCTTTGCTGAGACAAGCTAGGAAGATCGAAAGGCCAGCAGTAAAGGGATAGAAGTCAGGGTAATAATCGAGATGGCGCTGAGAATTAATTGTAAGTATCCGGAATAACATGATATTAGGAAATGGAGACTTAAAGAGGGAATATGACAAAGGAAAGTAACGAGTAGCTTACGGAGACATTGTGAGAGGTAGTACGGCTATACGGGATCAGAGGTTAAGATGTAGGCAATAGAGTGGTTGCTAGCAGTAGAAAATTTCCTATGGTAGGAAGTAAGAAAAGCAGGGGAAAAGGAGTATGATAAGGTAGACTCCTAGCAAATGCGAGCACGGGGGTAAGATGTGGAATAGTACGAACCAGGAGAAGGAACGGTCGTGACTAAGATTAAATATGCAGGTCGTGCAAGGGCAGTCATGTTACCTATGAATATTTATACACTGGAGGTGAGACCAAGTAAATGCGTAACGAGAAAAGTTTAAGGTCGGTAACAACAATACGGTGATAATATCTTAGGTACATTAAGGAAAGATGTTAGGATGGTTTGAGATAAACCAGGAGTGGGAACTAATGCGAGAACGAACAAGACATGCTTATGGTTGAACCAAAAAAAAAAATGTATTCCGACGCTGGGGGTAGGAGAAGAAAGGCAAAGATAAAGTGAAACATAAGGATTAGCGAAACTACGTTGAGGCGGTTCTCAGAATAATTTGACCCCCCCTTCGTACATTCGGGTAAAGATTGCAACATCACGTGTGACAGGAAAGT
Organism: Lycium ferocissimum; assembly: GCF_029784015.1. Lineage (NCBI taxonomy): Eukaryota > Viridiplantae > Streptophyta > Magnoliopsida > Solanales > Solanaceae > Lycium > Lycium ferocissimum. The sequence continues at coordinate 23,824 of NW_026716309.1, forward strand.
TGAGAGCAAGATTCGAGCAAAGGGATGATAGAAGAGTTCGGAGTAGAGATAAGGTAATGACATGAGACGATGTGTGGAAAATGTGACAAGATGAATAAAGAAAGATTGTAAGACGATTTAAGCAAGTGATCAGAACTAGTTGGTCATTAAAATGAGGGCGAATTTATACGCCAACTTCTTTTTAATCGTATCGGCCGATAATGGTTAAAGCGAGGGAACGGCTATTAGTAGCTCGAAACGATAGAAATCATATGACGACAATCGGTATCGACGGTTAGAATTCCCATGCGGCGAATGAGTATGCTTGAAGATATCATCCGTAAGGAACGTAATCGAGATTCGACAAGAAGGAAGAGCTTAACTCGAGATGCACCGAATCTTATTACACTAATTGTAAGGCAAGAAGGTTGCGTGCAAAGATGTAGCTTCCGTTAAGGCACCGTGGCGGAATGAGAACAAAAAGGAAATGACTTGCGAACTCGAGGAGGAGATGAAAGAGAAATATGATTGGTAGATAAAATTTCATGCTACGGTAGTAAAGGAAACTCGAGATCCTTAAGACCCTATGCGTCTAGTTGAACATTCGAGGACGAATGTTCTAAAGGGGAGAAGGATGTTATACCCCGTACTTTGTACGTCGGGATATTCCGAGCCAAGTGTGGAAAGTTAAGAATAAGACTATTTTCTGACTTTGTTTTAACGCGTAAGTGCTTATGAATTTGGTTGGATGGAAAGTTAGACATTTCATGAAAATTTGGGGCCAAAGGTGAAGTGTTGGAATTTAAATTCATGAAAAAAATAACCATGTGGCCATGCACATGACTTGTGGGCCATAGGCCACATGTATGAAGAATATGTGTAGTATTAGATGACTTATTAAGTCATCTTCATTATTTTCATCTCTTGGAAATTTCTAGAAAATTGGAGAAAAATTGGAAAAAAAAAAAGAAAAAGAGGAGAAAAAGAGAGCACATGACCGGCCATGTGCATGTGATATATATATATATATATATATATATATGATTAAGTCATGAAAAGGAAGACCAATTCATCATTTTGTCAAGTCTAGAATTTTCAAGAAACATGAAAAAAAAAAAAAAAAAAGAGGGAGCAAATGGCCATAGGGCTGGCCGAACAAGCTCCTTGGAGAATTGGCCAAAAAAATATTTTCTTCATGTGTTTCCACTCCTTAGAAGGTGTATAACAACATGGAGGGATTGTTGGAGCAAGCAAACCAATCATTTTTGCGAACCACAAGCTCTAGCCGAGTGAAGAACCAAGTGAAGGTAAGGTTCAATCTTTATTTTCATATGTTATGCATGATTTGTGGATGTTGTAGTATGTGGAAATGAATGAAATTCATGAAAATATAGGTGTTGGGGTGGGGCCGTGGGTGTGTGTGTTGTTGTGTAGGAATAATGAGTTAATGTTTTGTGTGTTGTTGTTATGTGTAGAAACGTGAAACTCATAAAATGTTGGAGTTGGTGTTGAGCCGTGGATGTTGAGTTTTGGCCGTGTATGTGTTGTGTTGGATAGGGTAAAGAACTAATTTCATTCGGTATGTTTTGGTTGTTGTGTTGTGGATTCTATGATGAAAAATGAAGTTTTAATGATCCAAGTTGAAGTTATAATCGTGTGGGCTGAATTGGACGATAATGTGATATTAATATGGTTTCTTGAATTTATGAAAATGAAGTTGTAAACGCATGTATTGTTGACATAATATATGAATGTAGAAGAAAGAAAGGTGTTGGTAATGTTCTTGTTGAATTGGAATGGTTTTGGGTGGAGTAGCCTATTGGTTGGGTTGTTTTGAATATTGTATGGATTACTTGGAATGTTCTTAAATTATGTGTGAATGGTTGCGGATTAGTAATCGATTATATGAGCGTTGGTATTGAATTGATCGTATGTAGTTATTTGAATATAAATGAAATGTTGCCGAATTGTGTAGAAAGGAATTATTGATGCTAGAATGCGTCTTGAATCACTTATGGATGTTGTTAGTGTGGTAGTTAGTTTGGTTGTTGTTGATTTGGCCGAGTTGAATTCTCGGGGATGTCCAATTTAGGGGAAATCTTGCGAAATTTTTTGTAGATAAAGTATTAAATTAGAATTGGATTCTTAAGTGTTATGGCTAATGGTTGATGCCTAATGATATTATTGTAGATCGTGAGAAGTCGAGACATAAGTTCGGATTAGCTTAGGAAGCGGCTAAGGTATGTAAGCTTAACTCTTCCTTCTTTGGCATGTCTTAGTGAAAAATAAGCTATGACACGTACCGAGTAATTCTACTCTTGCGATCCGAGCGTGTTTGTGATCCTTATTTGTTCCTTGATATTCATATTCTTAATGTAGTCAAATTATGGTCTTTATGTTTTTCGTATGAATGGATTTCAAGGATTGTATAAAAGTTTGTTTTCAAAAAGAGTTTTGTTCCTAAACGATTCCGAAACTACGAACGTCTGTAACTTTCACATAAGGGCTCGGATCGCTTCGATTTGTTCGTAGAAAGTTCTAAAGTGAATAATGTTCGTAACCTTCCGAGGCGGACTCGGATTGGCATGACATATGATTACGATCCCTACGGTTTTGTTAATACGTTTATAATATATGCTATGTTTCCGAATAACGTCCGAAAGATATTTGATATAACTATTGTCCGATTTTCAAATGACATTCCGTTTAGACTACTTCATTGAGTTTGTGAGTATGATTTTATGTGCATATGGTTTCTCACTACTTACTACGCTCGTGCAAGCTCAATATGTCTTTCACGAGTCCGGGCCGGGTACGTATTCGTGCAACTTCCACTGCATTGTTCACCGAGTCCTCACTAGAGGGCGCGGGTATTATATATATATATCTATATATATGATGATATGATGATATGATGATGTGATGAGATGGGGATGGCGGCCAGGATGGCATACCGAGTCCCTTGCTAGCGGGGCCGGGACACGCTATTCACCGAGTCCCTCACTAGAGGGCCGGGTACGGTATATATATATGTATATGCATACGTACATGATTATGATATGATTTTACTCACCGAGTCCCTAAGAGGGGCCGGGTACGGTATATATGTACGATGGTATGATGACATGATTATGATGTGATTTTACTTACCGATATATGTATATGCACGATAAATGTTTTAATAGGCAAGTTTTATGATTTTTTTGGTCATTGCACTTGTTCCGGTAATTCTATTCCGATTATGACCACTTTTTTCGTATTCCATGCTTTATACCTCGGTACATATTTCGTGCGAGTCCCCTTTCTTCGGTACACGTTTCATGCAGCGCGGACACCACGGACGATTTGAAGATATTAGTAGAAGATGTTCCGAATTTGGATTGGCGAGCTCCGGTTCCTCCGGAGCGGCCATTTGCCGAGTCGAACGTTATGTTGTGACAGTTTGTTCTATGTTAGAGACTTTTGCAGACAGTGTCGTGGGTATAAGATGTCGGTTATGTAAGCGGCTATGTAAGCCGATGTATTATTACGCATTGTATTAAAAGTTTTATATGTTACAGATTTTCTTTGATTCGAGGAAGGTAAAAAGCATGTTATTCTTCGAAAAACTTTCGTTATGTATTTGTGTCGTGATTTGAGAGCCAGTGTGATTATGAGTATTATGTGAGTCAGCGGGTTCGCTCGGCCCTAAATAAGGGTCGGGTGCCCGTGACGCCCTAACAGAAATTAGGGTGTGACAGTTATATCCCGTGCTTTTGTACATAGGGATACTTTAAAGCTAATCGCGACAAGTTAAGGACAAGCCTATGTTGGGATACGAGGTAAAGACTTTTAACCTCCGATTTTGTTTCAATGCACAAGTTGCTTATAAATTTTATTTGGTATAGAAATATTATTGGAGATTAGGGATTAATTAACCATGATTAGATTATTAAGTGGGATTAATAACTTAATTACTTTGTTAATAGGCCATTAGTGGCCGTGTGGGCCCCACACATGGCTTGGCCAAACTTGATTGGCTCAAGCCATGAGTGCGACATGTGTCCAACACCTAGGCTTCATATAAATAGTAAATTGATGACAAGGAAAGTCATATTTCATCTTCACCAACTCAAGAAAACCTAGAGAGGGAGAGAGAAGCTCTCGGCCATGGCTGGCCGAGCTTCAAGCTTATGAATTATTGATCAAATTTGATTTTCTTCAAGTATTTCAACCCTTTGGAAGGTGTATAACAACGTGGGATTGATCCTAGGGCAACAAGAACAAGTATTGATTCAAGGCACAAATTCTAGCCAAGTTGAGAAGTCAAGTGTTAAAGGTAAGGTTTAATCTTCTTTTGCATGTATTATGGATGGTTTGTGCGTGTTGTAGTGCGTGAAATGAATGAAATCTATGGAACTTTGTGTATTGGTGTTGAAGCCGTGTAGGAAATTTTGCTTGTGTAGGGAAAATGGTAAATTGATTTTGCTTGGTATTTTGGTTGTTGTTGTTGTTATGGATTTTGTGATGAAAATGAAAGTAGTTGATGGTTCAAATTGGAGTTGAAATCGTTGGTGGGCTGTTGTAGAAGTTATTATGTTGTTAATATAGTTTCTTACGTTATATGGATAATATTTTAACGTATGGATTGTTGGTATAGTTCATCAATTTGGAAGGAAAGAATGTGTTGTTGTTATTATTGTTGAACTTGGAAGATTATATGTTGTATCGCGTGTTGGTTGGGCTGTTTTGGAGTGTTCTACGGGTACAATTTTGTCCGGAATGTCCTCGAGTCATGTTTGAATAGTCTCGGGTTGACACTTGAGCATGATTAGTGATGTTGGCTTGGTTGTATGTGGTTGGTTTGAATATAAGCGAAACGTCGTCTAATTATCTAGAAAAGGAATTATTAACGTTAGAATACGTTTTGAATCTCTTCGTAGTTTAATCGTAGTTCTTGACATCTTAATATAGGTTGAGACACTATTGGGCAGCGTATACGTGTTGTGTTGTGTTGCGAGTAAACGCTAAAGGTATGTAAAGCCTATTCTTTCTTTCTTTTGGCATGTCCTGGATGTAAGTATGATACGATATGAGCTTTGAGGTAATTCTATTCATAAGTTCCGAGCATGTTTTATGATTCTTATTCACTTCTTGATATTAGAATTCTTAGAATAGTCGAGTTACTACCCTCGAGTCTTCTATACGATTGGATAGTGAACGATGCATAAAAGATCCTATTCCTGAAAGATTCTATAATGACATTCAAAGAATATGTAATATGACTATCGTTTGATACTCGAGCGTTGTTTTGTCTACTTATCTATTGAGTCTTAAAAGATGATTTATATGCATATGGTTTCTCACTACTGCGCTCGTGCATCTTTGTTATTACATCTTTCCGAGTAGGGCCAGGACACGTTTTCGTGCACAACTCCACTGCATTATTCACCGAGTCCCTCACTAGAGGGCCGAGACACGTTATATGTATATGTATATGATGATACGATGACATGATGATATGATGATACGGGGATGGCGGCCAGGATGACATATGATGATTCTATTCACCGAGTCCCTCACTAGAGGGCTGGGACACGTTATATATATGCATATGTACAGGATGATTATCTAATTATGTCACTAAGTCCCATAATGAGTTGGGTATGATATTGACACGCATGATTTATGTTTCAAAGGCAAGCCTTGTGGTTTTCTTTTATTGTGCTAGTTTTCTATACTCCTTATTTCAGTATGATCCTATTTACTGTATTTCATGCTTTACATGCTCGGTACATATTCGTGCGACCCCCTTTCTTCGGGGGCGCATTTCATGCCCGCGGTACGGACGCTACGTTTGGCGATCCGCGACTTAGGATATCTGTGCTTGCTTTCTTGGAGTGCTCTGTCCACGACCCGGCCCGTGGGCCTCGGCGGTGTCCCTAGCGGACACCCGTGCGTGCCTACCTAACGGATTCGGCATACCAAATAGCTAATTCCGTTTAAACATACATAAATTCATACGAGATATAAGGCAACGCGCATGAACATATACATATATATATATACATGCGAGACACACACGAGAAGCGGGTGGGGCTATTCTACGGACAGTCGCAACTCGCACACACCTACTTGAACGGTGACAACCCACAACCCCCAAACATGTCTACGGGCCTCTAACATACGAACGAGAATCGAAGACGGGACGGGCCCCGCCGTGCCCAAATAACCATATGTACAAACGGACAAACAACAAAAGGTATATACCAAAAATATCGGCTCCGGATCAAGGGAGCTCTCGGACGACAAACCGATGTCCTAGCGGCGGCGTATCACGCGGCGCGTACGTACCTACGGGTATGGCAAGCGCGACCCCCGAAGAACAGGGGGTCAGTACGAAGGTGTACCGAATATGTAAAGCGGAAATATAACATACGTAATCATAATAATCAGAGTTAAATATGCAAAATTATAACAAACAAAATCGGGTTCGTAGCGAAACCAAACTTACAGAGTGTGCAGACAGAATCATAATATGTCAGATTTAAGGAATGTAGCGGACGGAGTTTCAATACGGACCAGAGGTACAGGATGTGGCGACGGAAGCACAATGCAAATCGAGGCACGAGGTGTGATCACAAATCATAAGCGAGGAGTCCGAAGTACGAGAGGTGACGGACGGACTCTCGGACGAGGATCGAGGAACTCGGGGTATGACGGACGGAGATCGAGTCCCGAAACGGACGTGCAGAAATGTGACAGACAAATCTTTATCCAAATCAGAATCTCAAATCATGCATGCAGAGTCATAAGCATATTTAGACATACATATCATATATCAGATTCCGGCCCTTCTGGAAGCGTTAAGACTGGAGCTGAGGTTAGTCTGTCTTTCAACTCTTGGAAGCTACGCTCACAAGCATCACTCCACTGAAATTTTACAGACTTATGGGTTAATTTCGTCAATGGGGCTGAGATAGATGAAAAGCCCTCTACGAATCTTCTATAATAACCTGCCAATTCCAGAAAACTACGAACTTCTGTAGGCGTCGTACGCCTTGGCCAAGTCTTCACAGCCTCAATCTTTTGAGTGTCAACCCTAACACCATCATCTGAAATCACATGGCCCAGAAATGTCACAGAACTTAGCCAAAACTCGCACTTCGAAAATTTTGCATACACAAGAATTCCAAGAACAATACGCAAATGATCGGCATGTTCGGTTAATGCGAGTATACACGAATATCATCAATGAATACTATCACGAATAAATCCAAGAGAGGCCTTAACACGTTTTCATCGAGTTCATAAACAACTGCTTGGGAGCATTAGTTAGCCCAAACGACATCACTCGGAATTCATAATGGCCATATCTTGTTAGAAAATTTTGTCTTAGAATATCTTCTTTCCCTTTG
>NW_026716310.1:0-17144 GCF_029784015.1 Lycium ferocissimum
GACGGGTGGTACGGGTCTCATGTCCACCTTCGGAGCCTTACTTACGCTCCCATTAACTGAACTTGTCCTCTTCATCAATAAAATCCTGCAATTTAGCGAAAATAGTACCAAGAACGAGCTTTCCTATCATTGGCTCTACTGCACGATCTATGATCAGAAAGAAAGATGACCATCATAAATATCCTACAGCCTCCTACCTATAAGTGTGGTGCACAACACACCCACAAACAAGACTCTGCTGGATACGGCTCATAGACAAGCCTAGGACGAACTGGTCCAATACCACTTTCGTAACAGCCCAACCGAAGGGCTATGATGGACTCCCAGAAGCTGACCTCCTAGATGCCATAAGACATACATAACATACCTACTCTTGCTCATTCTGGGCTACCTGAGGACGCTCACAACATGATTTGCTGACTGATAGATATCATAAATTGGAGAGTCACAGTCCTCAAAAAGATATATATATATATATATATATATGCACCACTAAACTGAACCAGGGCACAAGCCGACAAGGCTATCTGATAAAACTATGTAACCAAACATGTGATGAGCGGGCCACCTTTGTTTGACCGAATATAAGCGTCTATGAGCCTCTGCGACATCGGACACGCTATAGATGGAACAGGGCCCCTGCCCTACCCATATACATCAAAACATATACGCGGTCTAGACGGCAACTCCGGCAAGAGAGGAGTGCTCCGCTACCCAGCTGAAGAAGCAGACTAAGGATGCGATCTGTCTTCCTGGCTATCTGAACCTGTAGCCATGAACGCAGCCCCCCGAACAATAGGGGAGTCAGTACGGATAATGTAATGAGCATGTAAGGTAGAATAGTAACATACACATAGGAGTCATAAAGAAAATCGGAGAATCATAAACTAAACTGACCGACTGAATACATCTGTATGTCTGTATGAATGCATCTATATGTCTGACTATCTGAACATATCTTTATATCTCTACTTACTGAAAATGCCTCTGCGGGCATATGATATGCATAGGTCATAGTGCCGAGGAACGTACGACCCAATCCATATCCCATATAGGCCCCTTCGGGCATAATAGCATAATGGCCCCTTGGGCAGCCCATTCGGGCATAATAGTCACCATCACTGTGCACCAGCTGATCAGGTAGTAATGCGTATATAACGCCTCGCCCTTTTCCTATACCCCATATACTCTCTCTCTCTCTCTCTCTCTCTCTCTCTATATATATATATATATATATATATATATATATATATATATATTATACATAATATACCCGTATATAACGCCTTCTGGTCACGAGTCAATATGCATGTATGCAAATGAATGCAATGCATAACCATAAACTAACATTATCATGATAGAAAGTTTAGGACCCATGAACAGAAGGAATAATCATAATAGAGGGGTACAGGATCATCAAGAACTGAGATACTCCTAATACTCCTAAGAGTAGAGTAATATGGAGACTCGAGTATTCACCGTCTGCTGATAGCATGGGATCATGCCAAAAAGAAAGAAAGGGAAAGTCTTAACATACTTCTTGTCTTGCAATCTACATAAGATCATTCGTAGTCTCGTAATCTACATATAAAATCATTCATACTGTTATTAGGCTTATTGTCATGTGCTTCCTCAAGCCTTCAAAGTAAATCCCTTAAAGTCTGCCGAAATTCGGGCATCATCTCCCCTGTTTATATCTCTATCCCGAAATCACAATACCAACAACCAAAAACAACAACAATAATACAAACATCATCAACATCATCATTAACATCAAAATATGCCATAAAACATCCCACACGATGTTTATCCAATTTCTCAACCCACAACTTAATTATACGACCCTTTAATCACTCTATCTTTGTGAATAAACCAAAAGTAACATTAATAAGGAGAGATTCATACCTTATTCTTGTTAAAACAACAATATCTTCAATATCTACCTTGAATCCAAGCCCAAAATCCACCGCAAAACAATTTTATAACCGTAACGATGCATTACTCGAGCCTTGATTAGCCAAAAATACCATCCAACCCTCACTTTTTATGACATATTTTCCCCTACATGTGTGCTGGGCTTTAGGATCTGTTTTTGGTGCAGAAAAATGGGGTCTTGACCCTTTTATAGGTGGGTAAAGTCGGTGGCACTGTAGCAGTTACTGTAGCAATGCGGCTACTGTAGAGCGTGTTTTCTGCTCTGTCAGCCTAACTTGTAACGTTCATAATTTTCTACTCCGATGTCGTATCGATGGGTGGTTTATTCCGTCGGAAACTAGATTCGAAGAACTTCATTTTAGGCTTTTGAAACACCTTAAAACTCCCAATATACTAAGAGATATATCCCTCCAAATTTGACCCGAAATTCTGTCAACTTTTTTCCAAATTTTTGACAAACTTATTTTCTTCGATTTGCTTGATCCCGGAACCTTTAGACACTTGCTTAACACTTGGTAAGAGCATTCATTAACCTTATAAGGGTTCCATGACCTCTTCGAGCTTACATTAGTTTACTCACAACGCACATGGCGCGAAATTTTTTTGAGGCCTAACAACAGAGGTCCAAACGGTCTAAAAGGGAAAAGGGAAAGGGTTGATATGAAATGTCTTATCCATGTCTTAACATTAAACATGAAGTCATATTGGAAGTTTAAGTCCAAGCAACATCACAACTAAACATATAACACGTTCTCAGATATTCCAACTCATTATAAAATGTAAAAAGATACTATGTCTGAAGCAAGACATGTATCTCTGAGGTATTTGAAATAAAATTTCAAGATAAGTTTCACAAGGGCCTTAAACTTGTCCATTTTAAATACATAAAGGGGGCCAGTTCTGAGAGATTAACATGCTTGGGTCCTCAATAAAAAAGATCAATTACATATTCATATAGTGAGCAAACTGCAGAATCTAGTCATTCTAACATAGGCAAAGAGTTTATGGGAGAAGATGAAGGGGTTTATAGCATATTGAAACTGACTTTACAATTGACATAGACAAAGGTAACCCACATAAATGAGCAAATTTACAGGTCATAGGAAAGGTGAAAAACCTCTTGAAAGTAAGCTTTGAAAAGTAACAAGATCAAACCAGGCTCCAGATATGCAAACGAGATTTTAAAGGCAAAACATGGTCCCCTATACTACTTCAACATCATTTCAAATCCAAAAAAAAAGGTCGTGCTACTTTTAAACTCTTTTTCAAGCCAATATGCAAGCAAACAGATTTAGTTTTCACTAAAAATACGATGATTTACACAGATATGAACATTTACATCATACATAGGCTAATCTTAGGCAAAAGAGAGGGGTACAGGGACATAAATGACCATTTTTACATGAAGGACATAATTTATTTTCAAATGAGCCACTGAAGACTCAAAACAGGTGTAGAGCAGTTCAAACAAGTATATAGGAACAAAACTAACACTTAGCATATCACTGGTATATCATAACCTAACAAAGAAAAAGGACTAAGTGCATAGATATAGAGGTTGAGACTTATATAGACTTAACTTCAGATTCATATAAGAAAATAGATAAGTAGTGTTTCATTAAGGAACTAGGACATGTTAACTTTAACATCAAACAACTCAAAATAGTTACCACATTAAACTGGGTAAACACAGGATTAAACAGTCATATTAAAGCTTTAAAATGCTACCCCAAATTCATTTTTTACATGTAAGACCTTTTACCACTGATCTACAAACTAAGCAAACATTTGTTAAGCTAAAGCTTTTCATAAATCATTTAGGAAGCTTGTAGCTAAGCACTTTTGAACAGAATCAGAGATTTAAGTGTTATCTAGACATGCTAATAATGGGATTCAGCTAATGAGAGTATCAAACACCTACACATTTTGAAACTAAACACTTTTAGAAGTCAAATCCTTATATGCAAAACACTAAACCCCTGAATATGGTCATTACTAACACAAACTAGTTTAAGTTAAACAACTAACATAATATTTGTACTACAGTTAAACATTATTTTTAGTTTACGCAAGCAGCATACAGTTAATATGATGTTATCTGACCTAACACATAACATCTAGGCTATTAATTGCACCTAAGACAGGCAGAAAATTAACTTAACATGCTCATATAGGCTAATCATGATTAACAAGACAACATAATATGCTAATTATTAAGTTAAACTACAGCTAACTAAAACCAATCAAAACTAACTAAAATGAGATAAAAGGATAAGATGTTACATTTTCTGAGTGCAGCCTTTGTCGAGAATTGGAATTGAAGATCTTTCACACTCCTCCATACTCGAACTCAGCCACGAAGAAGAAGAGAATAAAAACTTTTAGACTTTAAACCTAATTAGTTAAAGGTTTCAGCAGAATTGTGAAATCCCTAAGTAAATTAGGTGTTTTTGCTCTAATTTCGAGACTTGTCGGTGTGTGTGAATGTGAAGGGTGGGGTTCTTTATATAGAACCCGAAAACCCTAAATTTTTTGCTAAGCATCGATATGGGACTTTCAGGAAGTCTGGGAATTGTTCCTTTCAATTCAACATTAAACGGCTATGATTAAAACAAAATAACATATGAAGGGTCTGATTTTAAGCATGCTTTGTGAATCTGGTTGTTTCATGATGAACCAATGAGAATCAAGGGTTCAAGTGGGTTGAGACAAATCCCATTAAAGTAGTTGTACTCCTCTTGACCGTAAAAACTCAGAAAAAGCAGAAAAGGAATGGAGATATACCATGTTTGGTTGAGTCTTGGTGGAAAGGGGATGGTGCATTAATTGCTTTACCCAAAACAAATAATGCCAAGTCTGTAAAAGTCTCATGGGTTCGCAAATTGCCATTTCCCATAAGGATGACGGAGGAGAGAGAAAGGGGTAGCAAGGCAACTAGGGTTTCACCGAGGAAACCCTCTTCTTTTCTTAAAGGGGTCGTTTGGTATCTGTGCATGTGTGCATATATTTTTGTGGAGCTTGGGCCGGGTCAGTCCCATTGGGCTAGGCCCAGTCTCATTTTAAAGGAGAAGAAGAGGTTGGCCCAGATATACATGGGATACATGAATATACATGTATATTCGTGTATATATGTATATATGGAGGGGCAAAACGACATCTTTAATAAAATAGCCCAAATTGAAAGTGTCTATTAATTAATCACTCTAATTATGACCAAATTAACCAATTAATTATTTTTAAAACCGCCATATGCACAAAATGTCTAATTTTGCAATTAACCTAATTGACCTAGATCACGCAATTAGCTATTTCAACTACAGCCACAATAATCACATTACGAATAATTATTTATTTCAAATGTAACCACAAGTAAGTATGTAATTAATTGTAATCAATTCCAATCAAAGAAATGCAAATGCTATTTTTAAATTAAGACGCAAAATGATTATTTCATTTAATTAATCCATTTTCTTGAATCAACGGAGTAAAATATTTGTCAAATAATTAAACAATTAATTGAAATAATTGTTTTGAACTATGTTTGGATTAAATTTTGACAAATACTTAAATATTAATGATAAAATATGCAAAGTATTTTTGAATGACTTATAAATATATATTTGAATTCATTTTGCCAAATGAAATGGAAAAATATTATCAAAATAATTTTGTAAAAATAATTTTGGTTTATAAAATACATATTTCACTCTGTTTGAGATTCAAGAACTCTAGACAATTGACTAAAATTATTTGAGGTAAAAAATTAGGTGTCAACAACTGCCCATTTGGTGTTCAGGGATGACAGACCCATCCCTGGTCATCGAAATTTGACAAACATGATTTTTGGCTAACCAATTTCAAAATACTTTTTTTATGCAGTTTTCAAATATATGGCCGGACCCTGGTCTTTAGGTTTTCTACATATCTCAGGTTATCTGAGAATTTAGGCCATTTGTAGTTCGACTCAATAGACTTCTAAGTGCAAGTCCAAACAAATTTCAAATTTCCCAGCGTCAAAACTGAGAAACCCGGAGTGGTTTGTTGGAGTGTGACTGACTCTCTGGCATTGAGTCCGCCTACATATCCCTGGTCTTGGGAATCAAGTCACTTGTAGTTTGACTCGATAAGAGGAAAAGGGTATCCCTTATGCGGGAATGCCTTTATATATATATATATATGTGTGTGCCGACAAAGTTGCGGGAATTTTTTGAAAATAAAACAAGTAATGCAAGCAAATAAAAAAATTCTGTGTGGCTGAGCACAGGGTGGATCGATCTTTCAATTGTTATAAACCATTTTAATCGGGTCAAAGCGGAGTACAACATATTGGTGATTCCTAATTATTTAATTTAAGGAGTCACCACCTAATTATTTTAACGGTGAATTAGGACACCTAATTATTAACTAAGTAATGCTAAACTAAACTCTAATTTTAAAGGTCTTACTAACCTAATAAATTCTAAGTAAGGGTTCTAAATATCCTAATGGGAAGGTCTTAGGCATCCATTAGAACCCGTTAATTATGGTTACCAACCAAACTCAGGTTAATATAAGAAATTGCGACAAAAATAGTACTTTTATATTTTATAGGTAATGTAAGAAAAAGTATTTCTACTTAAGTATTTAGGTGATTAAGTAAAAGATTTGCATTTGATAACACAATGGGTTTAGTACTTAGTATACTAGCCGAATTTAATGAATAGAAAGACGTAAGTGGACATCATAATTAAACAAAAAGTGATTAATTAACTAAGTATCAAATAAAATGATGAGACATTATAGGAAGTCTTGTCTTATACGTTCAGAAAATTGTTTTAAAACAGAGGTTTGAACTTTTAGAAATAAATGTTGGCAATTTACACAAAAACATACTCCTTTTATTTAAAGAAAATATAGCAAAGATAATATTTTAGCTTGCAAAGGGGCTCGTTTTGACCTTCACTGGAAAGAAAAAAAGAAAAAAAACGCCATTAGACTCCACGCTTCACTTGGTGTAATTGAATTAACAAATGTAGCTACTGATCAGAGGCATGATTAGAGATAAACTCCAATTTTTAATCTTGTAAAAGAGTAACTAAAAAAATCTTGAACCGACGAAAGTAGACTAAATTACTAAACCTTTAAATACGTTATTTTGAAAGAAAACTCAAACTCTAGCTATCCATTATCACTAAATTATCCCCATAAGGTTAACTACTTGAAGTTCTCTAAATTTAACAGGATCTATGCAAGGAAATAAAAATATATCAGCGAGCTAAGAGAAATGGAAAGAAATATGTAAAGCAAACACTCGATCGACACGATAGGAGGGAATATCCACTGCTTATCCTCTCTATTTTGTATTCTGTTCGGATGCATTTTGAGAGGGTAAGAGGTGCTACTGAAGATGTGAATGCAAGTCTCAGGCTTAGTGATGATGTCGAGTCTCGACGCAAGAATCAAGAATGCTCCAATGTATCATGAAAACAAAGAAAAGAAAAATACAAAGGATTAGAAAAGAAAAATATAAAGGATTAGAAAAGAAAAGAAAAAATATAAAGGATTAGAAAGATGCAAAGAAATGAACATGAAACATAATTGTGAACAACAGACTAAAATACAAAGAGCTTAATGGAATATTGTGCAAATCAGTTTAATGATTAGATTTAACCTTAAAGCATCACAACAGGGTGTGATGGGCACCCGACCCCATATTCGGGGAGCGAACCCACTAACTCTTATTACACATATAACAAGATGCAAAGAAATAAGTAAAATCTAACATCATATAAGACTGAAACATAATTGTGAACAACGACTCCGTCCCGCAAAGTCTCTAACTCGAACATGGCGTCATAGCATAGACTCTTGAGCTTAATGGAATATTGTCTATAATAGCGTTTGATCATCGGGGTGTATTTTTTAAGGGGTGATTTAGATTTAAGGCGGGAATAGTAACATAGTAGAAGATATAAGCATGAATAATAACAAGATTTCATATCGTGAGGTAAGGGATGATTCATTGAACAATGTTAGGATATCAAATAAGTAACCGTCTATATTATGCTTGTTTTGAAAAAGAGCATTTCTTTTCTTAGGCATAGAAAATAGAATTTATGTCATATCATGTTAAATCATAGTATCATATTAATATCATAGATCATAGCGTGTCAATAAAGATCATATAACATAGTAAGTCAATCCATCATAGCATCACCGGACATAGCACCGATATTCGACAACGGCATACGATGATCTGGCAATGAAACAACTCCTTAATTCCCAATTAATAGTTCCCATCCAACCCATGTTCCAAGAGAGCCCAAGGAATTTATGTAATCGGAGTGACGTAAGGTCGGATCCGATGCATTATGGAAAATCAGTCATTGAAGGAACGATAATCATAAGGCGAGACTATCAACATAGAATATATCATAGCATATCGGGTCATAGACATAGCATATACGACATCATCTCCCATAGAATCATAGTTGTCATAAATCATAGTCATCATTCATAGAACCATAGTCATCATAGAATCATAGTCCCCATAAATCTCATACATATGAAAATGAAGAGTAAACCTTACCAAATTCTTCAATGCGGAAACGATGAAACGAGTGACCTAGAAACAATTCCACGTTGTAAGAACCCTTGAATGGTGGAATACCACAAGAAAATAAGAACAATATTTCTCAAAGAACCCCATGCTTCATCACTCTCTAAGTCTTTTTTTTTTTTTCTTTCTTTCTTTCTTGTTTCTTCAATTAAAAAAGATGACTTCATATATATATATATATACATCCTACTTTTATGTATTAACACTTAAGTCCCTTAAATGGTCACATGTCCTCCTTCTCCCTTTCTAGAAAATTCTTCCATTTTCTTTTATTTTCTTAAGTCCAAAAATGTCTTGCCATGCAAGATTTGATCCATATATTTTTGTAATTTACACTTGACCCCCCTTTCTTTTCCTTTCTAGAATTTTCTTCCTTTTTCTTGAAAGTTAACAAAGAAGACCAAGTTTCTTCTTATGTAAGCTGGCCTTTCAAAATTTTCTTGAACTTTGTGAAATGACCGTTTTGCCCTTGGGCTTCTACGAAAATGGCATGTCTTTTTCAATATTTCCATGCTAGCCATATCCATAAATAAACATAACCAACTTATGCATCAAAATAATTTTAGATCATCGTCTTGTCCTTGACTTCGCATTAACTCGGGATATTCAAATAGTAACATACAGGTTCATTATTTGGATATCAAATTCTATATTATGGTTTTAGCTAGAGACTCAACATTAATATCTAGCGAATAAAAGCATATCACAATCCATTTCATGGATCACCAACGAATCTAACACCAACTTTCAGATAAGAGACGCAGAAAAGAGTCAAACCAAACCAATCATTGAATGCCACTCGTCATCATCACCTCGCAAAAAGCATTCCATCTAAGGAGTAATCTCATGCTAACCAAATTAATCAAGCATTTTGA
This sequence comes from Lycium ferocissimum, assembly GCF_029784015.1. Classification (NCBI taxonomy): domain Eukaryota; kingdom Viridiplantae; phylum Streptophyta; class Magnoliopsida; order Solanales; family Solanaceae; genus Lycium; species Lycium ferocissimum. The sequence goes on from NW_026716310.1 coordinate 9,409, forward strand.
AAATGAGTATCCGGCTAAGAATGCTACATATGTAATACTCATAGATATTAAAGGTTAAAGACTGTTGCAGCTAGCTAATTAATTGATATTGCTTCGAAAACATGCATGTAAACATGTACAAGAGTATTCAATGCACTGCAGCAACAAAAATAGAACTCCCCATCACCAAAAGCATGACAATAAACTAATACTGAGTGCAGAAAATACAACCATATCTGGATAAAACATTGCACATAATCCAAACTGAGCAGAAACATAACAAACTTCCAAAGATAAGAGCAATAGAGGGCTCAAACCAACAATCAACGACCGCCACTGGTGCATTCTACATTACGCGTTGACTTGTAGGCTTAAATGAAGTATTAAAAGACACATAAATTCTACATTACAGTGAAATATGAAACTATGTTAAAACTCATAAAAGAGTATTGATACATGAATCTGAATTTTAAAATGGTAACAGAGGAATGTATATGGATCAGCAAAAGAGAAAAAAGAAAAATCACACACCGTACTTCCGTTATATCTAATGATGAAATCAGAATCACGATTATTGCTAATCGGAGAAACTTGTATTCTTTGCTAAAAGATCATATGATAAAAATCTGTTTTAAACTTGGAGGTACATTTAAAAAAAAAAACTTTTTATGTAAGAGGGATGTTCTTTTTAATTCAGATAACACACTGCTAAAGAATATCAAAATGGGTCAGCAACTTTGTCTTTTAATAACACCTAACTGGAATGTAATTTCCTCACAAATGCTTACAAAATAGATTCAAAAAACACAAAAATACCAACAAACAGATTTAGAAAAAGACCATAAGCATGATTCTCTACATCCGAAGATATTTTCACGAACAATATGTCAGTTTTAAATATCTAAATGAAGAGTACTAGTCCTTATTCTAGCATGGAATAGCAGCTAAATCATATATATAAGAGTACATTTGACCGAAAAAAAGGAAATTTTTATTGACATGCTTTTATATAATACTTAGTGAAACAGGGATCTTAAACCATATTTTCCAAATTAAATATCGATTGCATAGTAATAATGTAGGTATCAACAAACAAATGAAATCCTCTATTCTAGCGTCATTTATAATATAGAAAGCACCTCAAAAACTAAAAAAAAAAAAAAAACACTTTAAACACATAAACACAGAAACACAAAACCATGAGTACACATTAAAGATCTAAGCAAAATGACAAAAGAGAAAAGAAAGGAACAACACTAACCTTTCTCGAGTGTAGTGAACTAAGGCTTTAGATCGCGGATCTATGCTCAACAGTCGACTCGCCGGAATACGTTCAGAATGAAAATCTTAGAAAAAATAGTGGTTTTTAGTGTGATATGTTGTTCAACTGATTTTTAGGGTGAGATGTCGTGGCTGTTCAACCATCCTTGAAATGGATGCAAGGACTATTTATAGTTGCGAGAGGGTTAGGTTGACATTTGGGCGGGATTTTAAAGATAAGGATTTCAAACAGTAAGAAATCTCTATGGGCAAATCTCATAGCTATTTTTTGGACAGAGCAAAAAGCATGTGTTTTTGTTAGAAAAGGAAAACAAAAATGTAGAGGTAAACATATGTCAACCTTGCTTGAACTCATCAAGATTTGTCTTGTGTTGAAGATTTGATTTTAGATCTTGCCCGAAATGGAGAAGTCTTGGTCTGAATCGGAGATATTTGACTCTCTTGATACATAAACTTGGAAAATCTACCTATGAGGTGCTGAATTTAGCAGAAAAGCAAAATCATTTACTCGAATTGAGAAGGGCAAAGTCCGAACTAGGCTGATGAAAGGCTGAAAATAGACCAAAAATGGGAAAGGTGACAAAATACTTCTTCCATGGGAAAAGTTAGAAAGGAGGCGTATAGAGAAAATATTAGGGTTTCAGATATGGTGGAGGGTTATTTTAGTCATTTAGGGCGGTTAAGTTGGGGCAAAATGGTATTTTCGAATTAACAAGCCAATACGGGGTTGGTATGTGGCAGAGACGTGTGGTGGATATGGGACACCTGTAAGAGGCATGCGCTGGTGGTGTGTGAGGCGTTTGCTACTAACCGTTTGGCACCTTATGTGGCGTAGATGTGGCGTTTGCGTGGCACCCATGTGGAAAAGGTTTATGGAAATGGGCTGTGTGGATTGGGCTCTTCTTTGGGCTATTATTTTTCAAATTCAGGATCGGTTTTTTTATGAATTGGGCTAGCATGAAGTCTTTTTATCTTGGACTTAAGATGCTTTCTTCCTCATATTTATTTAGGCTTTTAAATTAAGATGAAAGACACTCTTTAGGTAATTATATATTAAAGCGTGCTAAAATATTACTTAATTTAAAAATATATTTACTATAGCTCAAATAAAAAAAATAAAAAAAAATTATATGATACTGTAATAGTTGCGATAATATTTATAAAGTTTAAGAATAGGTAAATGTTGTCGTTCAATTGTATAAATAAAATGCGATGCGTTTTTGCGTAAGATGATAAATAGAAATGTTAAAAGTGATCATGACGACTATAATATTAAGTGATGGCAATATAATAATAATAATAATAATAATAATAATAATAATAATAATAATAATAATAATAATAATAATAATAATAATAATAATAATAATAATAATAATAACGGTAATAATAATGATAATAGGGAGTGAATATAGTTGGATAATGAAAAACGACGATATTAATAGAAAGCTAATAATTGTAATAAAATATAAATAACTGTTCTTAAGTTGTCCAAATATTAGAAGCGCCAATAAATATTTTGGAAGAAAGGCGGGACAAAATTGGGTGTCAACATCAATTCCTGGCCAGAGAGCTTGACTCTCATGGGCACCCTATCTTGACCGGCTGTGTAAGAAAAAGTTCCACGTTTGCTTCGCATGCATCTAGGTCTAGTTTGATCAGCCTGCTCCTCTCCTTGGTGACTGCCAACCTACTTCCATCTGCTGGGAGACGTTGTGGTTGACCTCTTGGTCTTGTTCTGCTTTCACCGTCCTTGCATGGTTATGATTTGTACCTTCTTGGTTTTGTAGGTTGACCTTCTTAGCACCGTTTAAATCTGGATGACATCTCGGTCCTACGTCTTTGGTTTACCACCCTCAGTGGTTTTCGATGGCCTTCTTAGCTGCTCTCTGAAAATAAGTGACCTCTTCGGCACTGCTGGTTTCCCTGGACCTCCTCCGATCTTTGTTTGTATGAAATGGCCCTCTTGGCCTCTTTGCACGAATGAACCTCTTAGTAGTATGACCCTCGTTGAAGCTTGTATGACCCTCTTGGTAGTATAGCCCTCTTAGCAGTGTGGCCTTCTTAGCTGTATGGCCCTCTCGGCGGTATGGCCCTCTCGGCTGTATGGCCACCCAGTATGGCCCTCTTGACTGTATGGCCCTTTTGGCAGTATAGCCCTTTTGGCAGTATGGCCCTCTTGGCAATATGGACATCTCGGCTATATGGCCTTCTTGGCAGTATAATCCTCTCGGCAGTATAGCCCTTTTGGCAGTATGGCCCTCTTGGCAGTATGTATGAATGGCCCTCTTGAAAGTTTGATATGAATGGCCCTCTTGGCATGTAAATGACAGATATGGCCCCTTTGGCTAAATCGTCTTTGTTTCATCCTTTGTATTGATTATGACCCTTTTGGCCTGATGTTTTCCATTATGGCGTTCGTCCTGTGTAGCCATTGTCGCTGGATATTTGTCCTTGTGGCATTTTGAACCTTTTTCAACCCTTTCTGGCTAGATGTTTGCCCTTGTGGCATTTTAGTCATTCGTTAGCCCTTTATGGCTAGATATTTTCCCTTATGGAATTTCAATCCCTTTTACCGCCCTTTGAGGCTAGATTGCGGTCCGAATCTTTCTCTGATAAGCTGCCTTTACCTATTATAAATGGATAAAGTTAGATAAATGGTCGTCCTCCTGACGACACCGGAGACCTGCATCGGAAAAATGTTTTTTTCTTATAAAGTTAATCCATGTTGTTTTCTTCGATTGCATTCTGGCTTTGCTGGCTTGGTCTGGTTTCTTGGGCCCGGTCCTCTTGGGTTTGGTAGTTTGAAAAGATGAATTTATCTCAAAGCAATATATATTTGTTGATCAAAAGTTTTCATATTTTGTTCATAAAAGAAATGTAAATTTTTAAAACAGACTAAATTGGTTGTCATGACATGTACATTTGAATGAGGACTTTTTTGCCCTCTGTTGCGTCTGACAATTGAAGCTTCAGCTCCCTTGTGTGGGATTTTTGAGACCCTCTCCAAAATTCTGCCCCAGTTTAAATCTTGCTTCGGTGAACCCTCGCGTTGAATTTTGATGTATGAAATTTTAAGACTCTCTCAAAATTTTCGTCCCAGTTTAGGGTTTTGAGTCGATTTCCTCTCAAGTGTGAATTGTTGAGTGAAGAAATTTTGTGAGGATCTCAAAATTTCTGCCCCAGTTTGAGATGCCGGACTGTCTAACTCTTGGGTAGGACTTGTTGAAGGAATTTTTGAGATCCTCTCAAAAGTTCTACCCCAGTTGGGTATGTGTGGCAATTTTGTTTTGCCAATTCTGTCTTTTCTTCGAAGTCTTACCTCTATGGCTTCCTAGGGTTTTTTGTTTAGTACGATCGAGCTCGAAGAGCACCTACGTATCCTGTCGCGGTAGGAATCAGGTTGAACGTAGTTCGGAATAATGTAATTGAGTTTTGGTTTTACTTAATAATGTGACCGGGTCCCAAATGGATTGCCTACATATCCCACTGTAGGGGAAGTCAGGTCATTGCATAGTTCATATTACAAGGAAATCATTCGATTTTTCTATCTATTACAAAACGATTACAAGAAAAGAGAAAACTATTACAAGCATATATCTAATCCAACTAAGAAACGTGTCTTTACGCGTAGTACCACTTGATGGCGTCTGAGTTGATTGTTTTCAGCCACTCTTGGCAGTCCATTTCTACTTGTATCACTGCTTCTCGGGAGAGCACTTTACGGACTATGTATGGTCCTTGCCATGGCCGGGGAGCAAACTTTCCTTATTACTTGTCTTGGTGTGGAAACACTCGCTTGAGTACCATTTGTCGTATTTGAAAAAGTCGAGCTCTTACTCGCTTTTTGACGGCGCGCACCATTCTCTATCAGTACAATTGATCGTGACATACAACCTCCATCCTTTTCTCATCGATTAGAGCCAGTTGCTCGTATCGGTTTTAGACTTACTCGACATTGTCCAACTCTGCTTCTTGAATGATCCTTAGCGATGGTATTTCTACTTCTGCAGGTATGACTGATTCGGTATCATAGACAAGCAAATACGGAGTTGCTCCTATTGAAGTCCGAGTCATTTTTCGGTATCCCAACAATGCATAAGGCAACTGTTCATGCCAACACTTGTAATTGTCTGTCATTTTCCTTAATATCCTCTTGATATTCTTGTTGGCCTCCTCCACGGCTCTATTCCTTTGTGGTCGATAGGCAGTTGAATTCCGCTAGGTTATTTGGAACTGTTCATAGATGTCCTTCATCAAGTGGCTGTTTAGATTTGCTCCATTGTCTGTTATGATGGACTCTGGTATGCCGAAACGGCATATGATGTTGTTTCGCATAAAGTCAGCTGCCACCTTATTTGTTACTGATTTGTACGATGTAGCTTCTACCCAGTTGGTGAAATAATAGATGGCTAACAAGATGAATCGGTGTCTATTTGAGGTGGCAGGATCGATGGGTCCAATGACGTCCATGCTCCAGGCGACGAATGGCCAAGGTGAACTCATAGCATTGAGTTCGTTTGGCGAGACTCGAATCAGATCTCCATGGATTTGGCATTGATGGCATTTTTGCACAAATTTGCAGCATTCGCTTTCCATCGTCATCCAGTAGTAACCCGTTTGGAGGAATTTCTTGGCTAAGACGAACCCATTCATGTGGGGACCACAGGTTCCATCGTGCACTTCTTTTAATAACTTTGCGGCTTCAGCAGCGTTCACGCATCTGAGCAATCCTAGATCTGGCGTTCTTTTGTAAAGAACCTTCTTGTTCAGGAAGAAACTGTTGGCCATTCTTCAGATAGTTTTCTTCTGGTTACTCGAGGCATTCTCAGGGTATTCTTTTTTTTTCAAATATACCTTTATGTCGATATACCGAGAATTGCCATCGGGCTCTACTTCCACATGGGAACAATAAGCATGTTCTTCTTTTAAACTTATTTCCAGTGGGTCAATGTGGCTGCTTTTAGGATGTTGTAGCATGGATGCTATAGTAGCAAGAGCATCACCGAACTCATTTTGAGCCTTAGATATGTGTTTGAAATTCATCTTCCTAAACTTCTTACACAGCTTCTGAATACGGCAAGATCTTGGCATTCTTGGTAGCCCATTCGTGTTGCACTTGATGGATCAACATATCTGAATCTCATATGACTAATAACTCCTGGATGTCCATATCCAAAGCCATTCTGAGGCCTAGAATGCAGGCCTCATACTCAGCCATGATATTGGTATATCGAAATTTAAGCTTCGCAGCCATCGGGTAATGCTGCCCTATTTTTAATACCAAGACTGCTCTGATTCTTGAACCCTAGTAATTAACTACACCGTTGAAGAACAATCTCCTTCCTGAGTAGGGCTCAGCTATGTCTTCTTCTATCGGCAGTACTCCCTCGTCTGGAAAGTGGGTTCGAAGTGGTTCGAAATCATCATCGATTGGGCTTTCAGCCAGTAAGTCGGCCAATGCTTGTCCTTTGATGGCCTTTTGTGCTATGTATACAATGTCAAATTCGCTCAACAGCATTTTTCATTTGGCCAACTTCCCTATCGGCATGGGCTGACGAAAGATGTACTTCAGTAGATCCATCTTGGATATGAGGTGAGTAATGACTGGCAATAGGTAGTGCCTTAGCTTTTAGGCTACCCATGTCAAGGCACAACATGTTTTTTCCACCAGCGCGTATGTTCCTTCGCAGGAGGTGAACTTCTTTGTTAGATAATAAATTGCACGCTCTTTCTTGACAGTTTCGTCGTGTTGTCCTAACACGCATCCGAACGCATTGTCTGCTATTGACAAGTATAGTAACAACGGGCTCACAGGCCTATGAGGTACCAAAACTGGTGGATTGGAAAAGTACTTCTTGATGGTGTCAAATGCTTTTTGACACTCTTGAGTCCATTTTGTCGGTGTATCCTTCTTTAGCAGCTTAAGTTGTTACACCTTGTAGTTCTATACATTAAGATTTATCGTATGTTAGTCGCCATAGTTTTGGACACCGGGACTTTCTCTGAGGATATACGGGTTAGACATGCTTAACTTATGCTTATAATGGTTTAAGTTCATAGTTGGTAAGTTACGGAAGGATTAGAGAATAAGTGAATCGAAGCGGAAAGGTTTGTCAAAAGTTATTTCTGGGAAATATAAAATATGGACCGTATAATATGAGATATGGTCCGTATTTTGAGATATGGACCGTATTTAAGGATTTTAAAAATTTCCAGCGAAGACAGTTTTGGAGGTGGTCTTATACGACCCATTATACGGACCATATTATTTTGTACGACCAGAAACTTGGCCGTATAATGTTATACGGCCAAGAATACGGACCATATTTTTTAACGGCGGTGGAATTTTTTGATTTTATATATCACGACCCCTCTTTATTTTAAGTCAATTTTAACATAACTCCAAGTTCAAGAAGGCTCTAGAAACCTCTTCCAACATATTCAACCACTTCTCCAAGCATAAATTAAAGATC
>NW_026716311.1:0-18063 GCF_029784015.1 Lycium ferocissimum
GATATATGTATATGCATGATAAATGTTTCCAAAAGGACAAGTCTTGTGATTTTTCTGGTCATTATACTTGTTTCTCGTAGTTCCTATTTCGGTTATGATTATCATCTTCCGTACTCCATGCTTTACATACTCGGTACATATTCCGTGCCGACCCCTTTCCTCGAGGGTTGCGTTTCATGCCGCGCGGTACATCCGGATGAGTTGAAGATATTAGCGAGAAGATGTCTCGGCGGGATTGGCGAGCTCATTTTTCTCGGAGTCTTTGCCGAGTACGAGCACTATGATATGGATTCATGTTCCATGTTAGAGACTTCGCAGACAGTATCGCGTATGTAGTATGTCAGTTTTGTAAGCGGCTCCATAAGCCGGTGTATTGTGATGTATTATTTTACGGGTTTTATACGATTACAGGCCTTACTTGATTTGGAAAAGATGAAAAGCAAGTTTGTTTTCCGAAAATCTTGCATTATGTATTTATGTTATGCTATGAGGGCCCAATATGATTATGAGTGTCACGAGTGTCAGCGGGTTCGCTCGGCCCTAGGTAAGGGTCGGGTGCCCATCACACCCTATCGGATTAAGGGTGTGACATATCCGGTATTCATACTCCTACTTTAGTAACACGTTGTACTTGTCGCCTCATTAAAAACCTTGTCGGAAATCCCATTTGGGACAAAATCGAGCCAAGGGAAAGAGTGCAACACGTGTTTTTAGACCTAGCAAGTTAACTACGTCGGGCACTTGGCTCCCTGCAAAAAGAAAAGGTAAGTGAATAAAATAAAAAGGGTTCATACCTTAACAGTAGTATCTCTTCAAATGAGCCACATTCCAGTTGTTGCGCAACCGTTGTCCGTCCATGGATTCCAGCTGATAGGACCCTTTACCCGTTATCTCGGTCACCTTGTATGGCCCTTCCGATTCGGGCCCGATTTTCCCTCGTTGGGATTCTTGGTGTTCAAGGTAACTTTTCGAAGCACAAGTCCCCAATTTGGAAATGTCGGAAGTTAGCTCTCGGTTATAGTACCTTTCCATCCTCTATTTTCGAGTGCGCGATACGGATGAGTGCGTTCTCGCGTAGCTCATCCGTGAGATCGAGTTTTACGGCCATGGCCTCTCGTTTGATTCCTCGGTGGTGTAATTGAACCGGAGACTGGGCTCTCCGACTTCTACAGGTATGAGGGCTTCGGTCCGTGAACCGACGAGGAGGGTGTTTCCCCGTACTTAACTTTTTTGATGTGGTTCTGTAAGCCCACAGCACCTCCGGTAATATTTCCCTCCAGTGGTGCTTCGACGTTTCAAGTCTCTTTCTCAGATTCTGAATTATCGTTTTGTTCGTAGATTCCGCTTGTCCGTTCGCACACGGGTGATACGGAGTCGACACAATTTTCTTGATCTTCAGTCCTTCAAGGAAATCATTAACTTTGCCACCAACGAACTGGGGGCCGTTGTCACAGGTGATCTCGGCCGGAATGCCGAACCGGCAAATAATGTGGTCCCAAATGAAGTCAATAACTTCTTTCTCTCGTATTTTCTCGAAGGCACGTGCTTGACCCATTTTGAGAAATAGTCGGTCATAAACAAAATAAAGCGGGTCTTTTTCGGTGCCCATGGCAATGGACCAACAATGTCCATTCCCCATTTCATGAAGGGCCAGGGTGATACCACCGAGTGCAGCAGCTCCCCGGGCTGATGAATCATTGGAGCATGTCTTTGACATCCGTCACACTTCCGGACAAAACTCTTCGCATCTTCCTCCATCCGGTTCCAGTAATAACCGGCTCTAATGATTTTCCGGACTAAATCTTCCGCACCGGAGTGATTCCCGCAAGTCCCCTTGTGTACTTCTCTCATCACGTACTCGGTTTCACCAGGACATAAACATTTGGCCAAAGGACCGAAGAAAGACCGCCTGTATAACTGACCATCTACCAGGCAAAATCGTCTTTGCTTTTGTCCTTAGCGATCGTGATTCCGTCGGGTCATTGGGGAGCTTTCTATCTTGCAAATAGTCGATGTATTTGTTGCGCCAATCCCAAGTTAAACCCATTGTGTTTATCTCGACATGCCATTTATCTATTGCCGAGTTCATCAACGCACCACAGTCCGGGAGTTAATTTCTTCCCCCGACTAAAGATCCCAAATGCTAACGCATCGGCCTCGCCGATTCTGCTCCCTCGGTACATGCCGCATAGTCCATTCTTTGAACCGGTGAAATATGACCCGGACCCTTTCAAGATACCTTTGCATTCGTTCATCTTGACTTCGAAGACGCCATTCGCTCCGGTTGACAACCAGGAGAGAATCGCATTTTCGCCGATTACTTATTTATACTCGAGCTAATTCCGATCCTACAATCATAGCCTCATACTCGGCTCCATTGTTAGTTAATTTAAGCTGTCCTAATGGATTGCCGGATTGCATCTTCGACGGGGTTTTAAGGACGATTCCGGCCCGAAACCTACAGGTTCGAGGCTCCGTCCGTGTGTAATGACCAAATACCGAGGCTTTCCCGGGGTTAGCGGGGAGTTCTTCTCAACCTCGGGATCATGGCCGGGTGAAGTCTGCCACAAAGTCGGCTAAGATTTGTGACTTGATGGCCGTCCAGGCACATATTCAATGTCATACCCGCTTATCTCTGACCCGTTTAGTTAGCCTTTAGATAATTCCGGTTTATGCAAGATGTTCTTTAAAGGATAAGTGGTCACTACACATATCGGGTGGCATTGAAAGTAAGGCTTGAGTTTTCTAGAAGCGCTTACCAGTGCTAATGCCAATTTTTCAAGGTGGGGATAACGGGTCTCCGCATCCCCCAAGGTCCTACTCACATAATAAATGGGAAAGTGTGTACCTGATTCTTCTCGGACCAAAACTCCACTTACCGCTACCTCGGACACGGCAAGGTAGAGAAAAAGCTGCTCGTCCGCTTTCGGCGTATGCAACAAAGGAGGGCTGGATAAGTACTCTTTTAGTTCTTGTAAGGCTTTCTGGCACTCCGGTGTCCATGTGAAGTCGTTCTTCTTCCTGAGTAAGGAGAAAAAACGGTGGCTCTTGTCTGAAGATCTTGATATAAACCGGCTCAGTGCCGCTATCCTCCCGGTAAACCTCTGCACTCCTTTGACGTTATTTACCACCTCGATATCCTCGATTGCTTTGATCTTGTCCGGGTTAATCTCGATTCCCCGATTTGACACCATGAAACCGAGGAATTTACCCGATCGGACACCGAAAGCACACTTCTCCGGATTGAGCTTCATATTATATCTTCGGAGTACGTCAAAGGTTTCCTGCAAATGTTTTAAATGGTCCTCTGTTTCCAGGGACTTAACAACCATGTCATCAATATAAACTTCCATCGTTTTTCCTACTTGTTCTTCGAACATTCCGTTAACTAGGCGTTGGTAGGTTGCCCCCGTATTTTTTAATCCGAAAGGCATTACATTGTAGCAATAAGTCCCGTATCGGGTAATGAAGGATGTTTTCTCTTGATCTTAGGGTGCATCCGAATTTGGTTGTACCGGAAGTAAGTTATCGAGAAAACTTAACATCTCATGCCGGCCGTCGGATCGATCATTCTATCGATGTGGGGCAACGGAAACGAATCCTTCGGGCATGCTTTGTTTAAATCCTTATAATCAACGCACATTCGAAATTTATTACCTTTTTTCGGCACCACCATTACGTTAGCCAGCCAGTCCGGGTATTTTACTTCCCGAATGGAGCCTATTTTTAAAAGCTTTGTTACCTCACCTTTACGAAGGCATGCTTTGACTCTGCCATAGGCCTCCGTTTTTGCTTCACCGGGGGAAATCTCCCGTCGAGACTAAGCTTATGAGTTGTTACTTCTGGTGGCACACCTGTCATATCTATATGCGACCATGCAAAAGAATTGGCATTAGCTTGAAGAAATTTAATTAACTTGTTCCTGAGCTCCGAGGTTAACCCCGTGCCCAGGTATACCTTTCTGTCCGGTAGATATTCGAACAAGATGACTTGCTCCAGCTCCTCTACTGTAGATTTTGTCGCATCTGACTCATCCGGCAAGACGAATGATCTAGGTATGTTGAAGTCGTCTTCTTCGTGCCTCGGGTCCAATCTTTTTTGTTCTGTTGCTGGATCCGGTAACGGTAATTGCTATTTGGAATCCTTGTCCCCGGATGATCCTTCCTTTTGATTCGGCTTTTTGAGTAGGGGCGATGATTCTTCGACCGCGAACATCTCTCTTGCCTTGCGGAGTTGTTCTCCCGGATAGTTTTACCCCTCCGGTGTCGGGAACTTCGAGGAATGTGACAAGGTAGACAAAGACACTCATGCTATGTATCACGCCTACCCAAAGAATGCGTTGTATTTCATATCCCCTTCGATTACATAGAACACGATCTGCTGGATGGTGCCGTTGATGTTGGCCGGCAAGGAAATCTCACCCTTCGTAGTTTCACTCGCCATATTGAACCCCCGAGCACCGCCTACCGGTACGATCTCGAGCCGAGTAGCCTTAACTGTTCAACCACTCTCCACCGGATGATGTTGGCCGAGCTACCTGGGTCAATTAGAATACGTTTAATTTGAGACTTAAAGACGAGAATAGAAATTACCAACGCATCATTGTGCGGTTGAATGATGCCTTCTGCATCCTCTTTGCTGAAAGTGATGGAGCCCTCGGGTACACAATCCCGGTTGCGCTTTTCACGAACGATGGGAAACCTTCGCGCGCTTCATTACCGGCCCTCTAGGAGCATCCGTACCCCCGATTATCACGTTGATTATATGTTGAGGCTCCACGGTTCAATTCGTTTGCTTGACCTCTAATTGTAGTGGGTCTTTGCCCGCTCGCTCGAGAATTCACGAAGGTGCCCATTTTTCGGTAAGCGAGCCACCTATTCTCTTAGTTGGCGACGTCTTCGGATTCGCGACCGTGCGAGTTCCACGGTAGTCACAAATCATGTTCGGATCCGGATTGGCCCGGGGATCCGACCTCAACGGTCTCGCCACCTTGCTTCCGAAATGCGCCTATGGCCGAGACAAGGTCCGGGTGTTGGACGCTATAGTTGTATTCGATATTCTCGGTGGGTCCACAGTAGTTACCGAACTTCCAAAGATCATTTCTAAACGACAACCCTCGGCTATTCGATGGACGCTCGGTTCTCTATCTCCCCGCCGGGAGAATTGGGCGGGCCGCACCTCGACTTCTCCGTGCGAAGCTTGTTTTCTCTCGATTGAGAATATGGCCGGTATCTTTCCCTCGACGGTCGTGTCTCGGATCGTAATTTTTTTCTAGTCCTCTCGCATCCTTTACTTAGGTTCTGGGACCGGAGGAAGTTCGAGCCGATCATCCTCCACCCGAATCTTGGACTCGTATCCATTTGTGTACGTCCGCCTGTGTCACGCCCCTCGTATTCTAGTAAATTTTCCTTTAGTTTGAACGAGGCCGTCAAACTCCGGGATTAAGCCCTTTGGTGAATGCTTGTGCGGCCTATTCTTCGGAACCGGTGGGGGAGTTCCATCCGTTCCTTTGGAAACGATCGACGAACTCCCGTAGTAACTCATTATCCCTTTGGGCTATCCGAAAATATCCGCCTTACGGGCCTAGACCTTTTGGCTCGAAGCCATGAGCCTTTATGAACGCATCCACGAGCATTTCAAAAGAAGTGATTGAATGCTCGGGCGGGATGGTCATACCAAGTTAATGCCACGACGGTGTTTCGAACTTTTTCAAAGAATAGGGACTCAATCTCGTCTTCAACATCATTGCCCTTTATAGCACGTGTGTATGAGGTCACGTGTTCCCGAGGATCCGTTGTGCCATCATATTTCCGGATATCCGGCATCTTGAACCTCTTTGGGATTAACCCCGGAGCCGCGCTCGGAGGAAAGTGGCCTCTCGAATATACCTCTTCGAATCCGGCCCCTTTAGAATGGGAGGAGCCCCCGGGATCCGGTCCACCCGAGAGTTATAGGTCTCGACCCTTTTCTCGGTTGAGTCTACCCGCTTTGCCAACGTCTCGAGCATCCTCAATACCTCGGTAGACGATCCGGCCTCCGGACCCATTCTTTCGACCATTTGAGCTTCTTCTCTCCGAGGGTTCGGCGGACCCTTACTTCTTCCTTCCGGAGGTCATTTCATCCTTTCAGCTGCGCAATTAGGCTATCGCCACTCCTTGCTCAGCAATAGGCCGTTCTTTGTTCCCCGCAACATTTCAAAAATAAGACGCAAATTAATATCATCCGGGCATCAGCGCTTTCCTCGGCCATGTGCCCGAGTCAAAGTGACGGGGAATTAAAAGTATTTAAAGGATCGGTGGTCGGATGAGCGGCGTTCTCCGGTTCACGGTACATCGGTTGAGGCCCTCCCTCGAATCGACGGGAATTCGGTGCAATGGGATTCATTTGGTAACCCGTAACCCGATGTTATCGTTTCGGCCACAATCTCGTTGTTGACGTGACCGCATTCTCATTCGTTTGCCATTTTGTCCGTTTTACGCGCAGACGAACAGAACCGAAATCTTTGTGGGAGCAAATAGAGACCGAGATCAAAGACCACAATTATCCTTGCCCCACGGTGGGCGCCAAACTGTTTTACCCCGAAATCGGATAATAAGTTAAATTTGTAAATGAATTATAGGATATGTGGCACTTTAATCTATTCTTTGGTGAACAAAGATACACGTATATATTTTGCCTATGAAATGGTTTAAATATGAGTTGGTGAGTTAACGACTGGGTAAATATATTGGGAATTATGTGTTTAAGTTAAGATTTTATATATATTTCATGCAATGTTTGAATGGAGTGATTCAATGGATTGTTTAAGTCAGAACCGGACAAAGTAGGAAACCAAAGCGAGAGAGAAATTATATATATATATATATATATTCAAAGTACAAAGCTCTTGGATCGAAAATCCAACCCTCAAAAGTGAGTGGAATGCTTTTATTTATAGTTTTCCTCTATGGGCCTTCTATACATCATGGAGCCCTTTTAGGATAAAGAAAACCTAATATGAATAAGGTTAGGTCGTACGGTCTGACACCCGTACGACTGTCGAGAGCAGGTGGCAACAAGATTCCCACACGTGGCGGGCGAATCAATCGATCATCCAGACCGCGGCCACGATCGAATGGTCACGAAGAAACCGGGCCTAACGGCCACGATCGATTCCGCTATACTCGAACCGGGCAAACGGCCACGATCAACTCGGCCATGTAAGGACCGGACCCCGGACCAACCACGATAAGGAGTTATCTCCGGATGCAACGAATTTATGCAAAGCTTCTTCGGATCAAACACTATCGTTTGTTTTCTTCCTTTTACCGACCCCGATTTTCACCGGATAAACTTTACCCGATTTTTACCGTATACAATACCCGACGACGATTGCAATTAGCAATGGTCGTTAAGGGTGTTCACGAAAAACCGAAAATCGAATCAAATGTGACTTTTGTGTTAGTAAATGTGTTTTATAAGGCGTTTATGGGGCGAAGCGTAGAAAAAACGCACCGGGGCGATCTGGGGAGGCGAAAGTACCGCGAGGCGTAAGCTCACTGTTCTAAGCATACGCTTAGGCGTTGGGTAAGTTTTTGCTTTTGGAACGTAAGTGCAAAAAACCTCTCCAAATTAGAGTTTAAATTGCATAATAAATCTTTAAATTAATACCTAAAAATCACAAAGTAGTTTATTAAATTTAAAAACTTAAAAGTCAAAAGATTTTTTGACTTTTAGCCCTAATTTTTATTCTCTTTGTTTCTCTTCTAGCGGGTAACTGCGAAAATGATGAATTAAGCTTCATCAATCATCACTTGTTCTGGTTTGGCATTTCTGATTGTAGATTCCTTATTCAGTGGAGCGCTTTTTTGTGTGCCGCCCCTTCTTTTATAGCTCTTCTCGGTTGAAGGAGATTTGATGGTCTCCGATGACATGGGCCACCATATTAGCTAAATTTTGGGCAATTTGCACGATTGTCCTTATTCGGGGGTGGTCTTTAATTTTTGCCCCTCAACTTGGTGGTCTTTAATTTTTTCCCTTCGCTAAAACCCCTTGGGTCCTGGTTCGAACCTCGCTCAGTCAAATTTTTTTTAAAAAAAATGGTAAGGTAGAGTTTGGATTCGTAAGGCAGAGTTATGCTATCTTCAGACAGAGTTTCAAACTCTGCTTGATCAGGCATAAGGCAAACTCTACCTTAAGGCAGAGTTTTGCCTTCAGGCATAAGGCGTTTGCATTAAGGAATTTTTTTTTTTTTTACTCAGTTGGAATTTTTCAAAACTCTGCCTTAAGGCCTAACTTTTGTCCGAATAGGCTTAATTTTGCTACAAAACTCTGCCTTGCGAGAATTTTTTTTTTTTTTTTATTGAGCCGGGGTTCGAACGCCAAACCTCATGGTGTTAGACGAAGAGCAAAAATTCAAGACCATTAATTTGTGGGGTAAAAATTAAAGACCATTGCCTTTGAAGGGCAATTCGCACAAAAAAATGCTAAATTTTCACTACTTGTGCTTGCAGGAACATGGGCTTCGTCTAATACTCTCATTAGCGCTTGGCGATGTTTAGGAGAACTTAATAGTAGTGCCAACACTGATATCTATGTAGGAGTTTTCTTTAAGATCCATAGGGCTTACGCCTCAAGGCTTACTCCTAGGCTCGTATCAGGTAAAACGCTGTGCTTTGCGCCCTCGCCTTTTAAAACACTGGTTAGTAAGGGCAAATTTTTGTAACTTTTGTACTAGAAAAAATAGTTAAGTAACTTTGGTGAAAAAAGTTTATAGTTGCATGACCATATGTGAAATTTATCCCATGTTATAGACGTGGTTCGTATTGATTGTTGAGTAGCGGTTGCTAATGATGAAGATGGTCGGTAATAATAGCAAGTTAATAATAAAATGTTATCTTTCGAAAACAGCCTCTCTACCTCGCAAGGTAGAGGTAAGGTCTGCTTTCACTCTACCTCCAGACCCCACTTGTGAGATTACACTGGGTATGTTGTTATTGTTGTAATAATAAAATGTTACATCGCAGAAAATGTGAAGCGAATGCCTTAATGATTTTAAAACTCTATACAAGATTTAAATAATTCAACTCTATTCAAGAGCTAATTGGTGATTGTGGAAGGCAAAATATATATATGTGTATATATATATACTTAATAGGCTGAAATCTGATGATTCAGATCCAAATCCCCATTAAAGGGGAACAAATGAGGCGTCAATCTGGGATGCAAGCAAGACATGACACTTGGGAGAATTCTGAAGTGTTTATAGAACCTCGAATCCAATCATATGCATACATACTATAATGCATTTAGGAAACAAGAAAGAGTTAGGAAAGCGAGACCAAGTAAATATCAATGGTGTCAATAAATTGGTAGCCAAACCATAAATTCTAAATGAGCAATGACGCAACTCTTACCTAAATGAATGACTATGATGCTAGTGCTAAATCCACCAGACGAATATCAGAAACAAAAATAAACAAGAAAAATACAAATATCTTTCTCAGATGATGCCATGGAGGATAAAGGAGATCCACTTTTGTGGCGCCAAATCTTCGTTAAGCATCACGGATCCTTAATTAGGGGAATAAGGTACAATGCCTGCCTCAGGTATTCAGCCCTGTTGTCTTGCAAACGGGGCATAAATTCTTATGTTTGAGCCATTGTCTAATGCAGTCTGCGTGAAAATCATGGCCACACTCCAATGCACCAAGATCTTCTCCATCATTATATTCTTCCTGCAAAACACCATTCCAACACCTAAATTAGAAAACTCCAAGAACCGGGATGAACTAAATTTCATTAGATCTCTGGCATGTTGTAATACAAAATATCAAATTAAGTTACTTGACATATACAGCATGGCTCTGATTCGACGGGGTCTTCTTTTTTAATGCAAATATATTTGTGTTGCTTCAAACTCCTCAAAATAGTTTCTTCACTCAGCCCAGTGCACACGTTCCCAATGCGCTCTTCAAGTGCCAGTAACTCCTGCAAACACATAGCACCTGGACAAGTTAGCATAACGTTTGTACAGAATATAATATAATTCTGTTTAGCACACTAACCTCATATGACATGTTGTCAACATCAACCCGCATATCCCTATGGTGATCATGAATATCCGCCATCCCAAAGAAGACTGACTGATCAAGGATCATAACATCCTGGAATATAAGAAAGAAATTTAATTGCACATAAAAGACTGAGAAGACAGCTGCTTTACTCTCTTCATTATAAAAGGCGACTCTAATTTTATTACAAAGGGAACAGAAAAATAGCACAACAAGAAAAATGATACCCCAACACTGCTAATTCTCCCCAGCAAATAAAAAAAGGGGCGAATAATAGGAATCTAAAGAATGATTTTGGATTAGAAAATGAAAGCAGAAATAGTTCTAATTATGTCCTCTCCTGAGTTTTAATTTGAAGATATATTGGTGTCAGTCCACTTTATACACAGTAACTCTACAGTATTACACTCGTTTACGCAGGCTTTAGGCATGTAAGTAAGAGCATAATACAGGTTGGTAGTTCTCCATGTGCTTTCTGGTTTCACACAATTGTCTTTCTTTATCTTTGACTTCCAAACATTTTGAATCGCATCATAGAAGTTTGACGTAAAAAGACTCCCGAGCTAATAATTTTCCTTCAAATTAGTCCGTTTTGCACGTCATGTTGGTTCATTGTAACTTCATATTCCTCCAGAGTAGGAAAAAGAAAGCGTGCATGACTCAGCTGATATAAAGAATCAAGATAAAAAAAATATTAAGGCAAAAGCATGGGAGGACAACTGGGCTTTTCAGCACAAGGTTCAGTCTAGCCATGGCAGCCAAAACCAAGGTTCTCGGTGCCCGACCATGTAGGTGATAGAGAAGCTTACAAGCCAATAGAACAGAAAATCTGTAACCTTACAAAGCCGTCACATCCTAGTCGAGAATCTAACCTCAAGTCGTAAGCCTTCTCCCCTGCGCATAAGATCCAATACATTGCGAAGCTGTTCAACATAAGTTATTAGCAGTTAGTAATTTGTAATAAATGGAAGGTTTACAATGCAAACTACATACATAAAACGAATTAAAGCTTTATCATTCTAGTCTTTCACAAAAACCTTTTGATGAAAGCTGGAACTAGGTAAGGCTAGCATTATTAACCATAAATTAACTGCATCTTCACTCATGGTACTAGTAATTGCATTGAAAAGGATAATCCATTAAACAAACTTCAAATCCAAAAAGCAGCCCTTTCCACATAAGAATTTGGAAACTGCAACCAAGAACAAATACATGAATGGCCTCCTAACTCTAGTAAAATAATCCACTTGTGAGAACTTGTACATTACACTAAGAACCCACTTGTGAGAGCTTGTACATTACACTAGAACCCGCTAAGTTAAAAATGAAAAAGAACCCAGTAAATTACTTCTAGTGACTAAATGGAACGAGACACTAGTGAGAGCGCCTCAGAAATTTAATCATCAAAGAAGTTTAAAAGTTTTGTGGTGACAAAACGTTAAGAGGAACCAGTTGGAGATGCTGATGTTTCAAAATATAACCAGAAAATACATTTGCAACAGTAACATATATTAAGCTTGGAAAACCTAAAGGGGCATAAAGAAGAAAGCAGAATCTGCTATATTGGGGATAATAATTTTAGGTTCAGTGACATGTTACTGTAGTGGCCGTTGGATTTTTACTTTGATGCATACCGTACATTGATTCCAATTACTAAGCAAATTACTAATTGATAGGTAAGTAAGCCTTCTTACAAGAGGATCATGATGTACGTACATTTTGGTTTCATATAACTAGTGCTGAATCATATTTGACCACATAAGTTACAGAACATACCTCAGAGACTGGCCTGCTTCTTCCTTCACCGGCAGCAGTCAAAGTCCTCCAAGAATGAGGAACTCCTATACTGCCATCAAGATGTCTCTCCAACATAGTTGTGGACCTTGAACTTGATTGACGATTGCCAGAAATTTCCAATGCCCGAGAGGCAGCAGAAATCAAACGTAGTGGAGGGCTATTACCACTGCGACCTCCAGATTCAGTGTCCGCTGAAGACAACAAAGGCCTTCGAACAAATTCAGACAGTCGCCGGGGATACTGTGGAAGATTTCTGTGTGGAATCCAAGCAGGAGAAGACGAGTGGGCACGTGAACTCGAGCCACTTCGAGATGTGGATGCAACATTTCCAACTACTGAAATGTTTCCGCCAGCTAAACTCCAGTTGGCAGGATTTTGGTTCAAATTTCTTACATCAGTAGCAGGTATGAACATAGGATGTTGTGAAATGTTTCTTGAATGGGGTTCTTGATATGGTGGAGAGTGTGTCTCCCCAGAGGCAGAAAAACTTGATGAACTGCTAGTTCTCGAGTTAGGTCCTAAATCCCACCTAGCCTGTGCACTTCGACGCAGAGAAGGGACATGGACCACAGAAGGCTGGCCTTGAGGACTTACATTATCTGCTGCAGACATAGACATTAAATTCAAAGAATTACTATGAAAGACCCTCGATGGGTGCCGGTCAGATGACACATTAACATTTCCAACATTACCCACTGCAGGAAGCTGGTTACTAGGAATGGAATCTTGTTGGCGTGAGCCATTAACCCTCAGCCTGAAAGTACTACGGGGACTTTCTGCAGGTAAACCAAGTGAACTTTCTGAAATGGCTCCTCCAATTGGAAGCCCAGGTCTTGGGTTACGCTGCTCTGACAAATTGATGCTTTTTGTTGGAAGAGAGACACTTGCACCTGTGATCATATAATGTGGAGAATGCCATAAGCTGTTTTCGGCATGTGGAATATAATTTGTTCTTCCACTTCCTGAAGACTGCCCCACATGTCCTTCAAGTGTTTTTCTCTTGCAAGACAAGCGTCGGCCATCAGACGAAGAGCCCGGCCTGCCATCATTTTCATCCATCAAGTATACGCTAGTTCCAGAAGGCCCAGCACCAAAAGGATGAAAAGAAGTAGTAGCAGTTGACATCCGCACATTTCCTCGTCTATCAGACTTGTATGCTGGAGTACATTCCATTATCTGACAGTCGTCTTCATCGCTATGGTGTACGTCAAATTCTGAATCTGTGTTGAGATCATGAGGAAGGGTGTTTGAACTAGAACCTTGAGAAAATGAACTTCTGTTAGCCATCTGAACACTGTTCAAATTTACTTCAAAATTACTCAACGCAAGAATGTTGGAAGACCCATCAGAAGGTCCAGGACAGCCACTTGACCATCCATGATCTGTTTTTCGTTCACTCTGACCAAGATGATTGGTAGAGCTGGATTCTCCTAAACTCCACCCCATCACGTGCTGTCTGTCTTGGCTTGCAGGATTAAAAGAAATATTAGACTCGTTAGAAGATGCCATATAATCAGATAACCTAGCATTCCAACATATCTGCTGATCATCACCCGAAATTGAAGCAGAGCCAAAGTCTAAAGTTTCTGAAAGGGAACCGATGGCTCTTCGTTGCCCTTGCATTAGGGCTATATGTTATACCCTGTTCACAATCCACAAGTAAGTTTGAGATGGAATTGCTGAGTGGCACTTAGTCCTTCTGCAGCCTGGAAAGAAGAACAATAAAAGACCGATATTATCACCAAAAAGTGTAAAAGATACAACATAACAGGCATTGGTAATTGCCTTGCAAGCAAATGATTGAGTGCAAATCATAAAAATTTGCACTACAATGAGAGATGATTTCAGTTTGATTGAGGCAGTAGGAAAAATTGAAGCAACAACAACAACACTGTAAAAGTTCCTTTTACCAATACCAAAAGAAACCAGTATGCAAACATCCTTGTCTTCAAATAGAAGTAAAGGTAAATCGGAGCACAGCGAACCAGAGCTAAACATCATGAAACTAGAAAATAGAAACCTCAGAAGTTATCAAAGAAGTAAATATCCATGGACAGTATAACCATTAACAAGAAAAGAAACAAGATTTACATGAAACTAGAAAAAGAGAAGAAAAAAAGCACACATCTGCATTCTGATTACATGTATGTAGACATCAAGAATCACAGACTAAAGATAAAAATTCTTATCCAGAAACCCCATATATTTGGTCAAATAAAAAGCAATGTCTTTCCAAACATCTAAACTAGCTTTGCATAAATTATCAAAGACCCAAAAAACTTGTTTTTTGTTTTCAAAACTACAAACCTTTAACTCATTCTATCCCTAAACAGCTCTATGAAAAACCATCAAAGAACAACCGTAAGGGTGGCTGGCCTTGGTTGAGCATGAGGCTTTCATAATGGAGGTCTTAGGTTCGAAACCCCCGCCTACGACAGCTGGGGATTTGCCTTCTGGGTCGAGCTCGTCGCACGGGGATTGGCTAGTCCGGGTTATCTCTCTTGTGTGGTTTACGGCTATGCACGAAAGGTGGAGCCGAGTTTACCGTGTGCACCCAAAGTGGAGCCGAGGTTCTCGGTGTCTCAAAAAAAAAAAAAAAAAAAAAAAAACTGATACTTGTTTTTTTCCTTAATTTCAACAGAGAGAATATGGTGGAAGCAGTTATGCACCAAGTCAAAAAAGGGAGCTTTTACACAGATAAACAGTGAAAATTCTCAAATAAAATGAATTTACACACAAACCCAAATGAGAAAGCAAATAAATAATAAGGAAAAAAGGGAGAAAAATGACAGAGAAAGAAATCTGTAAATTTACCTTTGAAAGAGAAACAAGTGAAGCAAGGGATCTAGAAAGCTTAGATATGATTTCCAAATTTGATCATAATATTGTTTTTCACCTCTCTATAGATTGCTTTCCCTTTACAGGAAGAAAAAAAAAAGTCAGATAATAAAGAAAGAAAACAAGAGAGAGATACAATACGACTCACCGTTTAACAGAAAACTACGAAAGAGGATGAGATAAAGAAGAGAATGAAATGGTGGGTGTAAATTAGAAACAAAACTACATACATACAGAGAATATGGTGGCCTATTGTTATACCCACAATGCAACAAAACAAAAAAAAGAGATTTATGACAAAATATCGACATACCAAAAATACATATACACACATTAAATAGGACATCCCATATCACAGCAGTATCCAAAGATAGATATGCAAAATATTAAAGGAAAAGAAATGAATATATTTCCTTTATGTTGTCACAAAGTAAGTATAGTGGATCCCCAAATATGAATAAAGTTTAATATAATAAATTCTTTGAATAGGAATTGAAATAAATTAGGCCTAAATAAAAGGGACATAAGGAATTTACAAAATCAATATTAAGTTATTTGAAATTAAGGTCTAATTAATGGAAAGAATAAAGAATGACATTAGAGGTTGATTTAGTCGATAAAATGCATCTATTTTTTAGGAGTCTAAGTAGGGGTGTTCATGGTTCGGTTTGACTCGGTCTTTAGTTAAAATCAAACCAAATCAATTAAGTAGGTTTTTTTTCTAATATTCAAACCAAACCAAACATTATAGTATAAATTCTATCGGTTTCGATTTTGTCGGTTTTATCAGTTTGGTTGGATTTTGCGTCCCCAGATTTTAAGAATGTATTAATACACCTTTGAATCAAATGGTAACTAAATACGACTTGGACCGTGAGCCATTCAAGTCAAAGAATCTTCTTAATTAATTTATTAACTTTATTTAGGTATAGGCCTATGGCTATGGGTATAGGAATTACAGAAACATAACATCTACTTTTCATGATTCTAGTTACATCCCTATATATAGCCTTTTGATATTACGCAGCCCCTCCGAAATTTTTGTTAGCTAGACTCATCGTGATTATGAAACATTGAGAATAAAGCACAAAAGTTAAAACGGAAAATGAAAAACAGAAAGACAAAGTCATCTACTAAAACTTTTTAAATTCCAATTGCCATTTTCTTCCCTTTAATTTGTTACAGATAAAATGCTAGCTTATTAGTAGTAATTCAGATGGCATGTAAATGAGGGAACCGTAAAACTGAATAAGGGGGAAATTATATTTTACCTTTAGCAAATTTCTTTTTATTTTACCTTAAACTTAAATGGGCTACACTTTTCTTTCTAATTATTTGAATTTGTATTGGACTTGGAATGAGCCAAAATTTTGAAGAAGATATGTATATATGTATGTATGTATGTATGTATGTGTGTATGTATCGATTTGATTCGGTTTTGGTTCGGGTTTTTTTGGTTTAACACCAAACCAAATGTTATCGGTTTTTTAAAATTTAAAACCAAATCAAGTCAAACCAAGCCGGTTTTCTGTTTATTAAGTTGGTTTGACTCGGTTTACCGATTCGGATCGATTTTTCCGGTCCCATTTGAACACCCCTAAGTCTAAGTAGAAATAACTAAAAAGGGTTTATATTTTTGTGAAAATATTTACCCAGTTGTCACTTATGAGATAAAATATATTATTGTCACTTATAAGATAAAATACAGTTGGACCTCTCTATAACAGCATCCGTATATAACAGTACCTTTTTTATAATTTCGAAATCGATTTTTTATGTTATATCTTACTTCTGTATAACAACATTTTACCTATAACAGCAAAAACCAACGTTATAACAATACGCTCTTTGTTAAATTACCCCCATATAACAGCTATCTTCTTTTTTTGGGTAATATAATAATTACCATCTTTATAAAAATAGAATATCCATGATTACCAATAATAAGTGTAGAGATTTTGACCAAATATTTGATCCTTTAATACACTATTTATGACAAAGAATATCATTTGAATATATATATATATATATATTCATCATCAAAAAGATTTCATTTGTTATACAAAGTGTGATTAAACTTAGAATTTCACTATTAAAATGAAAAATTAGATTTTACGCATCTTTTTTGCCTATAACAGCGAAATATTATCTAAATATCAATCCTGTTATAGGTGTATAACATCCATTCTTTATAACAGCTAAAAGATATCGGATCCAACGATGCTGTTATAGGGCGATTTGACTGTATATATCAATCTCGATGGTAAGCATTATTTGTTAACTTGATAAAATGTTAACCAATTAACCATTAAAAGTTAAAACTATATTCATTCGTAAATATCTTTACCCAATAGGTGTACATAATTTTAAAAACCCCACAAAACAAAAGGCAGTATTGATACTCTAAGGTCGTTTGGTACGCGGAATATTCTGTTATTAAGTTTGGGATAAAATTTATATCTTGCTTGGTTGAAGGCGGGATAAATTTATACCTTCAACTAAATTAGGTATAAATTTTTCCCAAACTTGATCTTGAATATCCTATCTTATTCTATCAACCTATCCCATCTTCCAGGTAGGATAAAATTAGTTTAGGGATTATAATTCCAAGATTATAATCTCGGGATAACTTAATCCGCATATCAAACGACCCTAAGTAGGAAGGAGGAAATTGAATATATATATATATATATATAGAGAGAGAGAGAGAGAGAGAGAGAGAGAGAGAGAGAGAGAGAAATGAGAATGAATTGCATGGTTTTTCAAAAATAGCTTCTTTTCTTTGTCTCTTCTGCTCTCTCTGTCTCTCTTCCAATCTGTCTTTCCTTTATACACTTTTCTTTCAGAGTTGGTTTTCTTTTTCCTTTTCGTATGCTTTCTCTATCTCTCTGTCCCTCTGTAACTGATGAGATGGAACTTGAAGTCTTATTATTCCAAGGCGCATACAAGAAGAAATAGTACTCTACTCCACTTGGGGAAAACGTCTACTTTTTTATCTTATCAATCTCACTGTCTCACTCGTTTACATCTTCATGCCAATTCAGCACCTGTCCCTCTTTGCATCGCATTCCTCTCTTTCTAGTACTCCTCTTAGGGGTTGTTTGGTATGACAGATAAGCAAAAATTATTCTCGGATAAAAATTTAGTACTAACTTGTTACACTTTTGGTTGAGATAAAATTTGAGGATAACTAATCCTGGATTATAGTGATAGTTGTGTCCCACATTGAGGGTGGGATAAACAATTCCTATATAACTAATTCCGAAATAAATAACTTTTTGATAACTTGTTCCCCAACCAAACGAGCCCTTAATTTTTAATTTTTATTCGCTGTATTGGGCTACATTCGTATAATCGGTGAACCGGGGTCATGAAA
>NW_026716312.1:0-35905 GCF_029784015.1 Lycium ferocissimum
AATTATGTCCGCCACCTCGACTTGACCCGAGGTGGGCCCGCAAGTCCCGAGACTTCCCTTATTTGATTTGTTTGATTCATTTCCGTACAATATGAGAAGGAAGTGTTTGCCTATGACTCTAAGGTCCGTTTGAAATGTCCTATAATTTCGTTTGAACACTCATTACTATGAATGATACTAAATTTTCTGAGAGTGACCTACGATGCATTTTTTTTCGAAAAAATTGACTACCTAAAAGTCCGCGACTTTTGTATATTAATTCCGATTAACTCAGTACTAATTTTGAGCCTTCTAATCCTAATGTGTTCGTATATGAAATTGTGTGTCGAGTTCTGGAACTTAATTTTGATATGCATATGGTTTCTGCACTACTCTGCTCGTGCCAATTATTAACCGTTCGTCGGTGCCGGCGGGTTTCCGATCGTGCGCATTATGACATATTCGGCAGCACGATGTGTTACGGTTTCCGAGACCTCGCCATAGGGCCGGGATGCTACCATTTATGGTGTTATGATGTGATATGGCATACGATATATTCGATGATTTGATGTGTGTGATGTTATGATGTGTTCGGAGATGTACGGAGATTTGAAAACTCGGAGTATGATGTGTTGTGGCACCGGCGTCGTGGGGTGACCACGTTCCCCGAGCCTTATGCATGATTTTTATTTGCATTCCGTACATTTGCATTCGCGCAAAGTTTGATCTCGTTACCCGATTTGTTCCGTATCTTCGACTCTGGTCATGATTTGGATTCGTACCTCCTCGCTTTACATGCTCGATACTTCTTTCGCATCGACCCCCTTTCTTCGGGGGTCGTTTCATGCCCGGCAGTAGCTCGGTTGGGTGATCCTCCGATTTAGGCTACCCGTTCTGCATTTTGGAGTGCTCGTCGGTTCGGAGCCCATTTGGTATATATGTTTTGCTATGCACATTACGTACATTTGTGACTTTTCGGCAGTGGGCCACCGTCCCGTCATATGTTCGTATGTTGCATTGCATTTGTAGAGCCGTCCGAGTCATATTTGTGGGTCATGGGTCCGGTTTGTTCGTATGTGATTCCTCGTTTCTCGCATCCTTAAGCGGCCCGTATGCTACTATGGCCGGTATGGCCCACATGTTTGTATGTATGTGTATGTCTGGGCGATGTGCATTCCGCCAGTTTTGATTTTGATATGATGACTCTGCACGGGCGACCGCTTAGGATAGCATTCGCTTCAGTATTTGTGTGATGTCTGCTATCAGTTATCGGTACATATAATGTCTGTTTTAATCCGGATATGCCCTAATATGACAATCCGGTTCGTAAGTTTGTTTGGGTGCCTAAGTAGGGGCTCACGGTCGTGACATATGTAGTTGAATTGGATATAATGGGAATGTTGTCGAATTATGTAGAAAAGAGTTACTAATGTTAGAATGCGTTTGAATTGATTTTTGATGTTGTTAATATGGTTGTTGGTATTGTTGTTGATGATTTGGCCGAGTTGAATTCTTGGGGTTGTTGGATTCTGGCAGGGGGAAATGCGCCCAAATTCTACGTAGAATTAAGTGCTAGCTTGGGATTGAATTCCTAAAATACCTATAGCTAATATTTGGTATTTAATGACGTTATTGTTGATCTTGGGAAGCTCGAGACTTAGGTTTGGATTAGCTTTGAGAGCGGACGAGGTATGTAAAGCCTAACCCTTCTTTCTTTTGGCATGTCCTAGTTGTAAGTAGGCTATGATACGAGCCTCGGGGTAACTCCATTCTTATGATCCGAGCATGTCTACGATTCTTATTCGCCTCTTAACGTTGGAATTCTTAATGTAGTAAATTTATGGTCCTTATGTCTTTGGTATGATTGGATTTCAAATGTTGCATAAAGATTTTTGTTCTTAAAGGATTCTATGTCTAATAATGGCCGTAACTTTCGTAGACAGAACCGGATCGCCTCGATATGCTCGTAGAAGGTTCTGTAGCGTATAATGACTCTAACTTTCATAGGCGGGCCCGGATAGGGTTGATACTTGTCCGTGGGTCCCGCGACTTTCCTTTGTATAGTTCTGACGACTTTTGAAAGAACTTAGTATGGCTATCATCCTGACCCCCGAGTATGGTTAGTCTACTTATTTATTGAGTCTGTAATGATGATTTTTATGCATATGGTTACTGGCTACTGCTTTCGTGCATCTGTTGTATCTTTCACCGAGTCCGGGCCGGTTATGTTATCGTGTGCACTATGCTATATTCCGGAGTATGATGTGTTACGGTTCGCCGAGTCCCTCGCTATAGGGCCGGGTTCCATATATATATTCTGGTGTTATGATGTGTTATGGGATATGTCGGGTTTCGGAGATATGAAATCTTCTGGAGTATGATGTGTTATGGCGCCAACGACGGGTGGGCGACCATATTCCCTGAGCCCCATGCATGATTTATGTTTTAAAAGTATATGTTTTGGTATTCTGGATATTGTACTTACTTTCTGTACTTCTTGTTTCGATTATGACTCTGTTTACTGTATTTCTTGCTTTGCATACTCAGTACATATTCCGTACTGACCCCCTTTCTTCGGGGGCTGCGTTTTATGCCCGCAGGTACAGACGCCCATCTTGGTGATCTGCCAGCCTAGGACACCTATTCTGCTACTTTGGAGTGCTCCTTTGTTCCAGAGCCTATATTTTGGTACATACTCTTCCGTTGTATATGCATATGTTTATTCAGGGGTACGACGGGGCCCTGTCCCGTCATATGATTCCGTTGTCACTCTTAGAGGTCTGGAGACATACATGTGGGTTGTGTATATTACTGTTCGGCTGTGCTCGCATGTTTTATGTTTTGGGCGGTCCCACTCGCCGTGGCAACCTTGTCGGCTGCATGTATATATATTTTGGCATATTGTATATATTATGACAGCCTTTCAGGCTTCTGTGCAGTATATATGCTTATCCATGCGACAATTTGGAGACTACGTATGATCTTTGTATATGTGTAAGTATTTGTATGCCGATTCTGATTAATGAGTGTGTGCGAGTGCCCAGCTCGGGCACTAGTCATGGCCTACAGAGTTGGGTCGTGACAGTGCAGGGATGAGAAAATTGTGAAAATGATGAAAAATGATGAGTTAGAGGGGTATATATAGGTGTGTGGGTCGGCTTAGGCTTCATTGGGCCGAATTAGTGGGCCTTAAGTGAGTTTCTAGAGAATTCGCATAGATTCACAGGGTTCTGGCAGTCCGTCTTAAAATGCCCACAGCACCCTACTCCGATGTTGTATTGATGAACGGTTTTTTGCGTTGGAAACTACACTCGACAAATTTCATTTTAGGCTTCTGAAACACCTCAAAACTCCTAATATACCAGGAGATATACCTCTCTGAAGTTGACCCAAAATTTCTGTCCAAAATTCTACCAACTTTTCCCAAATTTTCGACAGATTTATTTTCTTCGATTTGCTTGATCCCGGAATCTTTCAAAACTTTCCATACATGATATTTATCACTAATTATACTTGATAAAGGGTCATGTCCTTTGGTCCCAAGGTTGTCCTTCCCGGTTACGACTTACGAGATCATAATTCATTCTCTACTTCATTGTTATGTACTTCCCATGGCTTGTACCTTTCAAAACTTCACGGGACATCTCCGATACTCTATTAATACGGCAAAATATATGGCGTGCTCATGCTCATGCTCCGAAAGTGATAGGTGTAACAGTTTATTTGATTTTGGGCCTGTTTTCTCTCTATTTGTTGTTGGGCCTCCTCTAATGGGCTAAGTGTAATTGGTACTTGGTCCAATCTATTTGATTTTGCTGAAATAGCCCATCCAGACCTCAAATCTTCCTTATGCATCTGATTTGGGCCTGAAGTCTTTTTTTTCTTAAATGGTTTCTATTTCCCTTGTTATATATACCTGCTTGGTTTGTGCCCTTAATCTATTTGAATGTGAATTGTCTATACTCTGATTCTATAATGTTTAGACATTTTCTAATTTTCATCCCTTTTGTGTGCTATATGATCCAACCTGGGCCATTTGGGCCGCCCTTGTATTAAATCTATTAGGCCAGGGGCCCAACCCCTTTTTCTTGATCGAGTCTGTTATAGCCCGCACTTTGTGTTATATCCCGCATTTTATGCAATCGGATAATTCAAGACAATCGCTGGAGGACAACAAGCAAGGCCTTATTTTGTTTTGCTTGGCATATGAGTTGCTTATGAAGAATTTAGAAGCGGAATTATTAAGAGAGTCTAAGGGTAAAATGGTAATTTTACAAGTGTTCAAGGAAAAAAATTCTCGGAAAGTTCCAAGTTGGCCGTGTGGCATGTGTAGCATATGTCCACATTTCTATTAATTAGTGGGGGCTAATTACAAGTTATGGGGACATGTGGACTAAATCTTACAAAGGAAGACACTAGGTCTTCTTTATTTATTTTAAGAAAATCCAAGAAAATGGATGAATTTTCTAGAGAGGGGAAGAAAGGAGGCATGTGAATAAATTGAGGGACTATTTATAAATATAAAAAATTGGTGGAAGACTTATATATTTATACATAGGGAGTCATCTTTATTATTAAAAAGTCTCTAGAAATTTCAAGAGGAAGAGAACAAGAAAAAAGAAAGAAAAAAAGAGGCCATTCGGCCTTGTGGAAGAAGAAAGAAACCGAAGGAGAAAAAAAAAAAAAAAGAAGAAGAGAGTTCCCAACTTGTTTTTCATAGCCAAATAATTCTTTGAAGGGTGATTAGCAAGGTGAAGTGGTTTTGGAGCAAGAAAGACTTATGTTCTTGCAAGCTACAAAAATATAGCTAAGTGAAGAGTTGAAGCAAGAAGGTAAAAATTCATCTTTTCTTATATGTTATGGATGTTGTGTATGATGTAGTGTGTGTAAAATGAGTGAAATTTATGGAGAGCAAGAGTATAAGGGAGAGGCCGTGCATGTGTGTGTGTGTGTGTGTGTAGAAATTATGTGCTAAATTACTTCATTTAATGTTTGGTTGTTGTTGTAAATGTTATGTTAGTAATGGAAGTTGAATGATTTTGGAGAAGTTGTGTATGTATGCTATTGGCCGTGTAGTTGTGGTATGGAATAGAGGAAAATGAGTCAATTTTATTTGAAAGAATGGATTGATGATGTGTGTGGATTCTATATTGTGAATAAAAAGCTTAATGATCCTAGAGAAATTATAGTAGTTGGAGGCTTGTGGTTGAAGTTTATGAGAATTGAATATTATGTTTTTACATGAATGAAAGACAAAGATATTAATATGGTGTTGTTGGAATATGTATTATAAGATTATTATTGTTTTCATTGGAGTTGGAAGGTTTTGAAGAAAGTAGCATATTGATTGAGTTGTTGTAATGTAACTTGAATTGAATATGGAGATTGTTAGTATGGTTGTTGTTATTGTGTTGTTGGTTTGGCCGGGTTGAATTCCGGATTGTCGTTGGTTGAAATTGGCCAAGTCGGACTTGGTGGGATGGAGTATTTACGGGGGAAGTCTTTGCCGAAATTTCGGTAGCCAAGTGTCATTTTAAGATTTCAAATTCTAAAGGCACTATGTAAGGTTTCCTTCCTTTCTTGGCATGTCTTAGACGTATAGGCTTGATTTCGCGCCTCGGGGACTTTCCTAACTCTAGAAATCCGCGGCGAAAATAGTTACTATTCATTCAGTAAGATTGAATCAAGAGTGCATGAATTGTGAAAGAAATGTCTACATATCCTAGAACTTGCAAGGAAGAGACCCGATTACCCTAAGACATTCATAAGTAACGTCATAACACGTATTATATGTAAATTGTGTACGCCACCTCATTTGACTCGAGGTGGGCCCACTGTGTTCCCGGATTTTCTTTAGTGCCTTGTTTATTAACGATAAGTGTTGTTACTACTTTAATGAGAATACTTCTATGACAATAATGATAACGACGATGTAAAGGAAGAACAAGGCTATGGTAAGTATGACAAGAAGGATTCCATGACTAAGAACCTTAAGTCAAGAGTCTAGCGAGTGCATGAAAATGTTAAACTAGTTCTTGATCGTTAATTCTATTCCTTAGTTATGAAACTATATTCTAAAGATTTCAACGCACAAATTAACGCATATATGATGTCCATGATTCCACTCCCTGTTTTCTTTTAATGTTATATTCCGCGGATAGTCTCGCCTTGTAAATGTTCCTTTAAAGTGAGGCACCGTAAAGTCGATGGTGGGGCAAACCCAATGGTGGGGCAAACCCAATGGCGGGGCCAACCTCAGCAAGAACGGCGAGTCCCAAAATGGGAGATGAGCGTAAGGCTTGTCCTAGGCAAATCCGCATTGGTCTAGGCTAATCCCGCATTGGTTCGGGCTAATCCCGCATCGGCTAAGGTTACCCGGACTCGGGAGGCCGGACGCGGGCTAATCTTGCTATGTGCTTCGGACGAGTATGTGCGTATATTAAAGGAAAGATAAGTATGCGTGGTATCCGCCAAGGGGCCCTTACATATACAGGTTACTCTCTTATCTCTTTATATATGATCTATGACCACATAGTGTTGCATTTCTTACTTTACGTTCTTGATGATGTTTTCATGCCTTACATACTCGGTACACTATTTGTACTGACGCCCCTTCTTGTGGGCGCTGCGTTTCATGCCGCGCGAGTCGGTCGTGACGGCGGATCGATCCCTAGGGGTTCCTCGGCGGCATCTTTGCGGCGCTCCGGTTGTCTCGGAGCCCGGTTCCTTGGTACTACTTTTGTGTGTATATATTCGGGCACGGCGATGCCGGCCCTTCCTATGTATATATGTGTACTATGTTAGAGGCTCGTAGACGAGATATGTATAGTAGCTATATGTACTCCTGTTTGTCCCCGTCACTGTATAGTATGATCGCAAAGCTTATTAGCCTATGTTCGTAATTGTGCTATTTATGTTAATGCTAGTTAAATAAAAAAAAAAACGGTGTAGTTCATACGTGCAGTAAGAGTCAACGGGTTCGCCCGGCTCTGAATATGGGGTCGGGTGCCCATCACACCCTAGTAAGATCGGGGTGTGACAAAGTGGTATCAGAGCAGGCGGTCCTAGGGTTTGTCTACGAGCCGTGTCCGGTAGAGTCTGTTTATGAGTGTGTAGCGCGCCACACTTATAGACGGGGAGGCTGCGGGCATTTAGGAAATATGACCTTCTTTGTATTCTAGATCGTGCGACGAGCTATGCTATCGGGATTCCATATTCCTTCCTAATCTGCGTTATGGTTTCGGTAATGCGGTGACGAGGAAAGCTACGGCGGCCCGAGAAAGGGCAAGACGGTGGGCGGGAAAAGAGTTGAACGGGAGCCACCGGCGGAAGTAGAAGAAGGCGAGTCTCATAACGAAGCTCCTCCTCAAACTTTTCATGCTCCCCCCGTCGGCGAGCAAGGAGGAGTTCCGGCTCCGGCCCCGCCCTCCGGTTCCACCGCCGGCGGCCCGGGCCGGCGGATGGCGGAGGCCATCCAATTATTGACCCGGTTGGTTGCCGCACTGGTTCGGCGACAAGATGTAGACACGGGAGACGGGCGGTGAGCGCGAGGGCCGTGATTTTATCACCCGAAACCTCCGGAGTTCTATGGGTCGAAACCGAGAGGAAGACCCGCAAGATTTCATAGATCAAATGTTGAGGACACTAAGGATAATGCACGCTTCGGATACGAATCGGTGGAATTGGCTTCATACGGTACCGCGGGATGTAGCGGTCTTGTGGTATAATATTTGGATAATTTCAAGGGGAGCAAATGCCCCTCCCCGGTGTGGCGGGGAGTTCGAGGCATTTTTACGACATTTCCTACCGCCGGAGGTTCGACGAGCTCGAGGCGATATGTTTCTGAATCTTAAACAGGGAAATATGAGCGCCCGAGAATACAGTCTTCGTTTTAACTCCTTGGCCAGGTATGCCCCAGCCATGGTGGCTGATATGGGAGATCATGTACATCGGTTCGTGAGTGGGTTGGGGCCACACTTAATTAAGGAATGCTTGACGGCTTCACTCCAGGATGGGATGACCATCGCTCGTATCCAGGCCCATACCCCGAACACGGAGGAGCGAGCGGCGATCAAGAAAAGTGAATGTGATTCTGATAGAGGGCGCAGTAAAAAGGCTAGGTCTTCTGGGGCTGGCAGTAAGTATAAAAGGGGGCAGAGGCAGCAATATTCCAGACAGGGCCAAAGCTCGAGAGTTTCGGGTTCTCCGTCGGGAGGAGCCCCCCGTCAGACGAAGTCATCAATTCCACGATGCAGCCAGTGTAGGAAATTTCACCGGGCCCGTGCCGTCACGGCTCGAATGCTTGTTATGCATGCGGACAAATTGGGCATAAGATGCGTGAGTGTCTATCGATGGGTGGTAGTGGTAGGGGCCGGCCCCGCGGGATCAAGGGCCGGTTCATTTTCATCGCGCGCCCTCTGAACAGACTTCCCAGGCCCCAGCAGGCCGTGGCCGGGAAAGAGGAGGGGCACCCAGTTCAGCCGATCCTCCGCACCGCATATATGCCCTGACAGGATGGCAGGATCCTGAACTTTCTCTAGATGCGGCCACAGGTACACGATCTGTATCTTCTTATATATATATATGTAATAATTGATTCGGACTCTACTCCATCGCGTACTGTCTCTTGTAGTACTGAGTGTGTTAGAAATTTGAGATCCAGAATGAAAAGTAGCCATATACATAGGAAAAAGGTGAATAATAGTGGTTACGGAGGTTAAAATGGTAATTAAAAGAAAAGGACGCGTTACGAGGGCATTTCAGAAATTGTCAAGACACCAATCCGCCCCGGATGACGTGGTAAAGGTAGTCCGGAAGAGTGGAGGCGAAATATTAGCGTTAAGATACTAAATTGCAGTAGAGCCTCGAAGTTAAGCGTGCCAGGGTAAGAGCAATTTCAGGATGGGTGACCCCCTGGGAAGTATGTGGAAAATTTCATAAATATGGGATCAAGAGACGAATGTGTAATCAGGTAGCCTAGAGTAAAGAAGAGCGTGTAGAGTGGTTAGAAACCCCATAAAAGTCGCGTAGGCCGAGACGGACTAGATTAGCAGAAGGGGAAGAGATGTTGGACCTAAAGTGGATATGTTGCGCGATATGTGAGATATCTACGAAGGAAACCTCCCCGAAGTATTATAATGCACCATGAGGTCAGTTTAACATTCGAGGACGAATGTTCTAAAAGGGGGAGGATGTTATATCCCGCATTTTTGTATAATCGGATAATTCGAGACAATCGCGGGAAGACGACAAGCAAGGCCATATTTTGTTTTGTTTGACATGTGAGTTGCTTATGAAAAATTTAGAAGTAAAAATAATGAGGAAGGTCAAGGGCCTAAAGGGAAATTTGCAATATGACTCGTGGAAATATGGAGAAAGACGGAGGGCAAATTTGGAAGTTGGAAAAGTTGTTTTCATAAATTGCAAGAACTAGCCCAAAATACAAAGTGGGCTTGAAGTTTTTTTTTTTAAAAAGAAGGGCCCAACCGGCCACTTCTTGGTCCAAGCCCATGTGGGCTATAATTCATGTAATTAAATAGATGACTAAGTCATCTTTGCTCCATAATTCTCTAGAAATTTCAAGAGAAAGCAAGAACAAGAGAGAGAGAGGAGAAAAACTCCCTAGGCCATTCGGCCATAGAGAAATTTCCAAGAAAATTTGCAAAAAAATCTTTTAAAAATCATTTTCTACCAAGTAGAGGGTCCTTAA
The DNA here is from genome assembly GCF_029784015.1 of Lycium ferocissimum. NCBI lineage: Eukaryota > Viridiplantae > Streptophyta > Magnoliopsida > Solanales > Solanaceae > Lycium > Lycium ferocissimum. Next base: position 9,689 of record NW_026716312.1, read on the forward strand.
CAAGGTGGAGTTGTTGTTGAAGCAAGAAAAACTTACAATCATACAAGTTGCCAAGTTGTAGCCAAGGGAGAAGTGAAGAAGAAAGGTGAGTATTAATCTTGTCTTGTGTGTTATATATGGTTTATATGTGTTGTGGTATGCTAAAATGGATGAAATTCATGAAGGAGAGAAATATAGCACATGGCCGTGCATATGTAGATGTGTGTAGGAGTCATGGTTCAATTATGTTGTCTAGTGTTTGGTTGTTATGGTTGTAAATGATATGTATAAATGAGTAGAATTTATGAGAATATGAAAGTTTGTGAGGTGGGTGTGTTGTTTGAAAGTTGGCCGTGTAGTGTGTGGTGTGTATGTGGCCGTGTGTACTTGATGTATAGTCATGTATATTGGTGAGTTGTGAAAGAATAATGAGCGAGTTGTAATTAACATCTTAGTCGTTGTGAAGTAGATGTTATATCGTAAATAAAGACTTGATAAGTTTGGTGAAGTATTGGCAATTGGAAGATTGTGTCTATTGGAAAATAATGTTCTTGCATGGATAGCATGTAATGATATTAGTATGATGTTGATGGAATATATATTATAAGGTTGCTATTGTGTTCATTGAAGTCGGAAGGTTATGAAGAAAGTAGTAAATTGAGATCATGCATTTTGAATGGAGTATGTGAATTGCTAGTGTAATTATTGAATTATGTTAATAGTTTGGCCGGGTTTGAATTCCCGGATTGTGATTGATGAAGAATTTTGGCTATATTGAATATTGAGGATGGTATATTTACAAAGGAGGTCTTTGCCGAAATTTCGGTAGCCAAGTGTTTCCTTAAGATTCTAACTCTAAGAACCCTAATAAGAGTTTTGGTAAACATGACCAATTTGCAGATTTCGACGAGATTGCGACGTGAATTTGGAATAGCAAAAGGAGCTGAAAGAGGTATGTAAGGTTTCCCCTTCCTTTCTTGGCATGTCTTAGACGTATAGGCTTGATTTCGCGCCTCGGGGACTTTCCTAACTCTAGAAATCCGCGACGAAAATAGTTACTATTCATTCAGTAAGATTGAATCAAGAGTGCATGAATTGTGAAAGAAATGTCTACATATCCTAGAACTTGCAAGGAAGAGACCGATTACCCTAAGACATTCATAAGTAACGTCATAACACGTATTATATGTAAATTGTGTACGCCACCTCATTTGACTCGAGGTGGGCCCCTTTGTTCCGGATTTTCTTTAGTGCCTTGTTTATTAACGATAAGTGTTGTTACTACTTTAATGAGAATACTTCTATGACAATAATGATAACGACGATGTAAAGGAAGAACAAGGCTATGGTAAGTATGACAAGAAGGATTCCATGACTAAGAACCTTAAGTCAAGAGTCTAGCGAGTGCATGAAAATGTTAAACTAGTTCTTGATCGTTAATTCTATTCCTTAGTTATGAAACTATATTCTAAAGATTTCAACGCACAAATTAACGCATATATGATGTCCATGATTCCACTCCCTGTTTTCTTTTAATGTTATATTCCGCGGATAGTCTCGCCTTGTAAATGTTCCTTTAAAGTGAGGCACCGTAAAGTCGATGGTGGGGCAAACCCAATGGTGGGGCAAACCCAATGGCGGGGCCAACCTCAGCAAGAACGCTGAGTCCCAAAATGGGAGATGAGCGTAAGGCTTGTCCTAGGCAAATCCCGCATTGGTCTAGGCTAATCCCGCATTGGTTCAGGCTAATCCCGCATCGGCTAAGGTTACCCCGGACTCGGGAGGCCCGGACGCGGGCTAATGCTGCTATGTGCTTCAGACAGAGTATGTGCGTATATTAAAGGAAAGATAAGTATGCGTGGTATCCGGCCAAGGGGCCCTTACATATACAGGTTACTCTCTTATCTCTTTATATATGATCTATGACCACATAGTGTTGCATTTCTTACTTTACGTTCTTGATGATGTTTTCATGCCTTACATACTCGGTACACTATTTGTCCGACGCCCCTTCTTGTGGGCGCCGCGTTTCATGCCGCGCGAGGTCGGCGGACGGCGGATCGATCCCTAGGGGTTCCTCGGCGGCATCTTTGCGGCGCTCCGGTTGTCTCGGAGCCCGGTTCCTTGGTACTACTTTTGTGTGTATATATTCGGGCACGGCGATGCCAGTACTCGGCCCTTCCTATGTATATACGTGTACTATGTTAGAGGCTCGTAGAAAGATATGTATAGTAGCTATATGTACTCTGTTTGTCCCCGTCCTTTGTATAGTATGATCGCAAAGCTTATTAGCCTATGTTCGTAATTGTGCTATTTATGTTAATGCTAGTTAAATAAAAAAACGGTGTAGTTCATACGTGCGATAAGAGTCAACGGGTTCGCCGGCTCCGAATATGGGGTCGGGTGCCCATCACACCCTAGTAAGATCGGGGTGTGACAAAGTGGTATCAGAGCAGGCGGTCCTAGGGTTTGTCTACGAGCCGTGTCCAGTAGAGTCCTGTTTATGAGTGTGTAGCGCGCCACACTTATAGACAGGAGGCTGCAGGGCATTTAGGAAATATGACCTTCTTTGTATTCTAGATCGTGCGACAGAGCTATGCTATCAGGATTCCATATTCCTTCCTAAACCTGCGTTATGGTTTCAGTAATGCCGGTGACGAGGAAAGCTACAGCGGCCCAGAAGGGCAAGACGGTGGCTGGGAAAAGAGTTGAACGGGAGCCACCAGCGGAAGTAGAAGAAGGCGAGTCTCATAACGAAGCTCCTCCTCAAACTTTTCATGCTCCCCCCATGTCAGCAGAGCAAGGAGGAGTTCCAGCTCCAGCCCCCGCCCCTCCAGTTCCACCGCCAGCAGCCCCGGGCCAGCAGATGGCGGAGGCCATCCAGTTATTGACCCAGTTGGTTGCCGCCCGGTTCGGCGACAAGATGTAGACACGGGAGACAGGGCGGTGAGCGCGAGGGCCCGTGATTTTATCACCCGAAACCTCCGGAGTTCTATGGGTCGAAACCGGAGGAAGACCCGCAAGATTTCATAGATCAAATGTTGAGGACACTAAGGATAATGCACGCTTCGGATACAGAATCAGTGGAATTGGCTTCATACGGTGCGGGATGTAGCGGTCTTGTGGTATAATAGTTGGATAATTTCAAGGGGAGCAAATGCCCCTCCCCCGGTGTGGCAGGAGTTCACTGAGGCATTTTTACGACATTTCCTACCGCCGGAGGTTCGACGAGCTCGAGCTGATATGTTTCGAATCTTAAACGGGGAAATATGAGCGCCGAGAATACGGTCTTCGTTTTAACTCCTTGGCCGAGGTATGCCCCGGCCATGGTGGCGATATGGGAGATCATGTACATCGGTTCGTGAGTGGGTTGGGGCCACGCTTAATTAAGGAATGCTTGACGGCTTCACTCCGGGATGGGATGACCATCGCTCGTATCCGGGCCCACCCCGAACACGGAGGAGCGGCGGCGGTCACGAAAAGTGAATGTGATTCGATAGAGGCGCGGTAAAAAGGCTAGGTCTTCGGGGGGTGGCAGTAAGTATAAAAGGGGGCAGAGGCAGCAATATTCCAGACAGGGCCAAAGCTCGAGAGTTTCGGGTTCTCCGTCGGGAGGAGCCCCCCGTCAGACGAAGTCATCAATTCCACGATGCAGCCAGTGTAGGAAATTTCACCCGGGCCCGTGCCGTCACGGCTCGAATGCTTGTTATGCATGCGGACAAATTGGGCATAAGATGCGTGAGTGTCTATCGATGGGTGGTAGTGGTAGGGGCCAGCCCGCAGGATCAAGGGCCGGTTCATTTTCATCTGTGCGCCCTCTGAGACGGACTTCCCGGGCCCCGGCGGGCCGTGGCGGGGAAGAGGAGGGGCACCCGGTTCGGCCCGATCCTCCGCACCGCATATATGCCCTGACAGGATGGCAGGATCCTGAACTTTCTCTAGATGCGGCCACAGGTACACGATCTGTATCTTCTTATATATATATATATGTAATAATTGATTCGGACTCTACTCCATCGCGTACTGTCTCTTGTAGTACTGAGTGTGTTAGAAATTTGAGATCCAGAATGAAAAGTAGCCATATACATAGGAAAAAGGTGAATAATAGTGGTTACGGAGGTTAAAATGGTAATTAAAAGAAAAGGACGCGTTACGAGGGCATTCCGGAAATTGTCAAGACACCAATCCGCCCCGGATGACGTGGTAAAGGTAGTCCGGAAGAGTGGAGGCGAAATATTAGCGTTAAGATACTAAATTGCAGTAGAGCCTCGAAGTTAAGCGTGCCAGGGTAAGAGCAATTTCAGGATGGGTGACCCCCTGGGAAATATGCTGAAAATTTCATAAATATGGGATCAAGAGACGAATGTGTAATCAGGTAGCCTAGAGTAAAGAAGAGCGTGTAGAGTGGTTAGAAACCCCATAAAAGTCGCGTAGGCCGAGACGGACTAGATTAGCAGAAGGGGAAGAGATGTTGGACCTAAAGTGGATATGTTGCGCGATATGTGAGATATCTACGAAGGAAACCTCCCCGAAGTATTATAATGCACCATGAGGTCAGTTTAACATTCGAGGACGAATGTTCTAAAGGGGGGGAGGATGTTATATCCCGCATTTTTGTATAATCGGATAATTCGAGACAATCGCGGGAAGACGACAAGCAAGGCCATATTTTGTTTTGTTTGACATGTGAGTTGCTTATGAAAAATTTAGAAGTAAAAATAATGAGGAAGGTCAAGGGCCTAAAGGGAAATTTGCAATATGACTCGTGGAAATATGGAGAAAGACGGAGGGCAAATTTGGAAGTTGGAAAATTAGCGGGGGGAAATTACAAATTTGGAAGTTGGAAAAGTTGTTTTCATAAATTACAAGAACTAGCCCAAAATACAAAGTGGGCTTGAAGTTTTTAAAGAAGAAGGGCCCAACCGGCCACTTCTTGGTCCAAGCCCATGTGGGCTATAATTCATGTAATTAAATAGATGACTAAGTCATCTTTGCTCCATAATTCTCTAGAAATTTCAAGAGAAAGCAAGAACAAGAGAGAGAGGAGAAAAACTCCCTAGGCCATTCGGCCATAGAGAAATTTCCAAGAAAATTTGCAAAAAAATCTTTTAAAAATCATTTTCTACCAAGTAGAGGGTCCTTAACAAGGTGGAGTTGTTGTTGAAGCAAGAAAAACTTACAATCATACAAGTTGCCAAGTTGTAGCCAAGGGAGAAGTGAAGAAGAAAGGTGAGTATTAATCTTGTCTTGTGTGTTATATATGGTTTATATGTGTTGTGGTATGCTAAAATGGATGAAATTCATGAAGGAGAGAAATATAGCACATGGCCGTGCATGTGTGTGTGTGTGTGTGAGTCATGGTTCAATTATGTTGTCTAGTGTTTGGTTGTTATGGTTGTAAATGATATGTATAAATGAGTAGAATTTATGAGAATATGAAAGTTTGTGAGGTGGGTGTGTTGTTTGAAAGTTGGCCGTGTAGTGTGTGGTGTGTATGTGGCCGTGTGTACTTGATGTATAGTCATGTATATTGGTGAGTTGTGAAAGAATAATGAGCGAGTTGTAATTAACATCTTAGTCGTTGTGAAGTAGATGTTATATCGTAAATAAAGACTTGATAAGTTTGGTGAAGTATTGGCAATTGGAAGATTGTGTCTATTGGAAAATAATGTTCTTGCATGGATAGCATGTAATGATATTAGTATGATGTTGATGGAATATATATTATAAGGTTGCTATTGTGTTCATTGAAGTCGGAAGGTTATGAAGAAAGTAGTAAATTGAGATCATGCATTTTGAATGGAGTATGTGAATTGCTAGTGTAATTATTGAATTATGTTAATAGTTTGGCCGGGTTTGAATTCCCGGATTGTGATTGATGAAGAATTTTGGCTATATTGAATATTGAGGATGGTATATTTACAAAGGAGGTGCTGCCGAAATTTCGGTAGCCAAGTGTTTCCTTAAGATTCTAACTCTAAGAACCCTAATAAGAGTTTTGGTAAACATGACCAATTTGCAGATTTCGACGAGATTGCGACGTGAATTTGGAATAGCAAAAGGAGCGGAAAGAGGTATGTAAGGTTTCCCCTTCCTTTCTTGGCATGTCTTAGACGTATAGGCTTGATTTCGCGCCTCGGGGACTTTCCTAACTCTAGAAATCCGCGACTGAAAATAGTTACTATTCATTCAGTAAGATTGAATCAAGAGTGCATGAATTGTGAAAGAAATGTCTACATATCCTAGAACTTGCAAGGAAGAGACCGATTACCCTAAGACATTCATAAGTAACGTCATAACACGTATTATATGTAAATTGTGTACGCCACCTCATTTGACTCGAGGTGGGCCCACTGTTCCCGGATTTTCTTTAGTGCCTTGTTTATTAACGATAAGTGTTGTTACTACTTTAATGAGAATACTTCTATGACAATAATGATAACGACGATGTAAAGGAAGAACAAGGCTATGGTAAGTATGACAAGAAGGATTCCATGACTAAGAACCTTAAGTCAAGAGTCTAGCGAGTGCATGAAAATGTTAAACTAGTTCTTGATCGTTAATTCTATTCCTTAGTTATGAAACTATATTCTAAAGATTTCAACGCACAAATTAACGCATATATGATGTCCATGATTCCACTCCCTGTTTCTTTTAATGTTATATTCCGCGGATAGTCTCGCCTTGTAAATGTTCCTTTAAAGTGAGGCACCGTAAAGTCGATGGTGGGGCAAACCCAATGGTGGGGCAAACCCAATGGCGGGGCCAACCTCAGCAAGAACGCTGAGTCCCAAAATGGGAGATGAGCGTAAGGCTTGTCCTAGGCAAATCCCGCATTGGTCTAGGCTAATCCCGCATTGGTTCAGGCTAATCCCGCATCGGCTAAGGTTACCCCGGACTCGGGAGGCCGGACGCGGGCTAATCTTGTTGCTATGTGCTTCGGACGAGTATGTGCGTATATTAAAGGAAAGATAAGTATGCGTGGTATCCGGCCAAGGGGCCCTTACATATACGGAGTTACTCTCTTATCTCTTTATATATGATCTATGACCACATAGTGTTGCATTTCTTACTTTACGTTCTTGATGATGTTTTCATGCCTTACATACTCGGTACACTATTTGTGCGACGCCCCTTCTTGTGGGCGCGCGCGTTTCATGCCGCGCGGTCGGACGGACGCCGGATCGATCCCTAGGGGTTCCTCGGCGGCATCTTTGCGGCGCTCCGGTTGTCTCGGACCCCGGTTCCTTGGTACTACTTTTGTGTGTATATATTCGGGCACGGCAGTACCCGGCCCTTCCTATGTATATATGTGTACTATGTTAGAGGCTCGTAGACAGATATGTATAGTAGCTATATGTACTCCTGTTTGTCCCCGTCCTCTGTATAGTATGATCGCAAAGCTTATTAGCCTATGTTCGTAATTGTGCTATTTATGTTAATGCTAGTTAAATAAAAAAAAAAAAACGGTGTAGTTCATACGTGCAGTAAGAGTCAACGGGTTCGCCCGGCTCTGAATATGGGGTCGGGTGCCCATCACACCCTAGTAAGATCGGGGTGTGACACTTTGTGCGCTCGGAGATTTCGATATAGTTGTCGAATGTCAAAGGCGAAGTCGTTTTCCAAATTATTCTTAAGGAACAACTAGGTTATGAACATTGATTACGAATATTGATAGTAAGGAAATATTAAGAAAGGCCAAGGGCAAGAAGAGAAATTCGCAAAATGGGCCGTGAAAATAAGGTGGAAGGTTAGGGACAAAATGGTAATATTAAGGAAAGTCGAGGGGTAAAATGGTAACTTCACCCAGTTCTAGGAAAAAAAAAAAGGTCTTAAAAAGGGGCCAAACTTATGTGGCAAGACACTTAGCCTTCTTGATTGAATTTTAAGAAAAATTCAAGAATTTCCTAGAGAGGGATCATGTGGCCATATTCTTATCTAGAGAGGGCAAAGTGTAAATATGGATGGACCAAAGTGTATCAAAGAAGACACTTGGTCTTCTTTGACCTAGTGAAGAAATTCAAGAAAAGAGAGGAAAAATCAAGAAAAAAGAAGAAAGCTCTAGAAGAGGAAGAAAGGGGACATAAGGCCATACTTGAGGGACTAAATAATAAATATGGAAAGTAGGGGGAGACATGCATATATATATTTTGAGTCATCTTTTAAGTTGAGGAAAGAAGAAAGAAAGGTGAAGAAAGAAAGAGAGGAAGGGAACGGCCAAGGGGCTGGCCGAATCCCACCCCTTGGTTGTGGTATTGGAAAAATGTTTTCTCCTTGGTTTTCTACTAATTGAGAGGCCCTCGTCGACGTGGAGTAGCTATTGGAGCGAGGAAATCGTTCGTTAGTGCCATGTAGGAAGCTTGGCCGTGTGGAAGCTTTCAATGGAAGAGGTAAGATTTCACTTTGCTTACATGGTTTCATAGGTGATTGTAGATGTTGTAGTATGTACAAATGGATGGAAACCATGAAAATATGAATAATGGAATTGAGCATGGATGTTGGACTTTGGCCGTGAGTATGCTAGGTGTGTATGAGTGGTGAGTTAATTGAATTTGGTATGTTTTTGTGTTGTTGTATTGTATAGAAAAGTATGAAGAATTCATGAGAATGTGCATGTGGTTGTGGTGGCCGAATGAAGTAGTATAATGTAGAGGTAATGAATTAATTTTTATGAAGTGTGTTGCTTGTTAGTATGATGTCAAGAAATGAATGAAATAAACGAGAATATGTGTATTGCATGTTGGCCGAACACATGTGTAGTGTAGAAGAAAATGAAACGATTTTATTTAGTACTTTGATTGTTATGTTGTTGTTATGTAAAGCGATGGATGAAAATGCATGAAAAGGATGTAAGAAGTTGTTGTGACCGAGAATGGCATTGTTTGGTGAGTGGTAATAAATTGATGTAATTTGATATTATGGTTACCGTTGTTATAGATTATGCGACTTAGAATGAATTTGGAAGAAAAGGAAATGTATTGTTATTGATTTTATTGGAGTTGGAAGGTGTTGGATGGATTAATATGTTGATTGAATCGTTTTGAAAGTTATGTGAATTGAATTGAATAGAGTTGAATAATTGTGGAGATATGTTAATAGTTTGGCCGGGTTGAATTCCCGGATTGTGATTGACGAGAAATTTGGCTATATTGAATATGGAGGATGGTATATTTACAGAGGAAGTCTTTGCCGAAATTTCGGTAGCCAAGTGTTTCCTTGATTCTAACTCTAAGAATCCTAATAAGAGTTTTGGTAAACATGACCAATTTGATTTTGACGAGATTGCGACGTGAATTTGGAATAGCAAAAGGAGCGAAAAGAGGTATGTAAGACTTTCCCCTTCCTTTCTTGGCATGTCTTAGACGTATAGGCTTGATTTCGCGCCTCGGGGACTTCCCTAACTCTAGAAATCCGGGATTGAGAAATAGTTACTATTCATTCAGTGACATTGAACCGAAAGTGCATGAATTGTGAAAGAAATGCCTAAGTATCCTAGAACTTGCAAGGATAAGACCCGATTACCCTAAGACCTTTATAAGTAACGTCATGACACGTATTATATGTAAGTTGTGTACGCCACCTCATTTGACTCGAGGTATTCCCTAATTTCCTTCTATGGCTCCATTTGGTTTATTTCTATATCGCAGTTAAAGGAAACTTTTGGGTATCATCCCGACTACTAAATAACAGTTGTTTTAACTAGTCCGTCGATTCCAAGACTTGATTTCCTTTTAAGGGTTTTCCAAAATATTCATTTCTCTTCAAAATACAAGTTTTAATATTTTGAAAGTTTATGACTAGAACAATGACCATGGTTCCATGACGACAACAAAGATGGTAGATACGAGAAAATGTCAATGACACCTTTCATTGGTAACCTCGCCTTATGATACTCGTATATGTGCATGTTGTTTATGTGATACGTGATATTGATGAATGTATATGTGTATGGGGAATGGGGAAGGGCAACTGTGTCCACCTGATTCAGCTGGCTTATCATCCCGGACGCGGGATGCCCGGACGCGGGATATGGGAGAGCCGGAAACGGCGTCTGTATCTGTGATATATATTCTATGTTGGGACACTGTTGGGGATGGGGGTGGGAGAGCCGATGTATTCGGCGTCTGTGAAAGTAAGTGAAGAACACCGTTTTCTGAAATGTTCTGTTTTCTGTATATGTCATATGTGTAATATGTTGGGACACTGTTGGGAATAGGGGGGTGGGAGAGCCGATGTACTCGGCGTCTGTGAATGTGAATAAAGGACACCGTTCTCCGAAATGTTCTGTTCTCTGTAAATGTAAATAAGAAGTACCGTTTTACGAAAAGAAACTAAGTAGGCAGGGCATCCGCCTGAGAGGCACTCACACGTACAGATTATATCTAGCCCAGATAAGCTCCATCTGTTGTACCGTTCTTATTTATACTGCACATGCCCTTATCATGTTACTATTCATGTCTTACATACTCAGTACAATGCTCGTACTGACCCCTCTTCTTCGGGGGCTGCGTTCATGCCGCGCAGGTACTCCCAGATGGATAGCGACCGAACGAAGATGCTTCAGCGAGGTTGGCAAGCTCCACTTGTTCTGGAGTGTCGCCGAGTCAGCGTACATGTGCCAGGATTTCTGAGTACAGATAGAGACTTTGCAGACGGAGTCGGGGGTTTCGGGAGTCAGTTGTATTATGATACGAGTTATTTATAGTTGCATGTCTTATTTGATTTAAGAACAACAAAAGGATATTTCAATAATCTATTTATGTTCACTTGTCTTAGAGGTTTTGGAAAAAAAAAATTGAGTACGTAGTAAGAGTCAGCGGGTTCGCTCGGCTCCGGTTACGGGGTCGGGTGCCCATCACACCCTGATTAAGATTGGGGTGTGACAAAGTGGTATCAGAGCAGGTCGGTCTAAGGGATATCTGCAAAGTCGTGTCCGGTAGAGTCCTGTTTATGGGTGTGAAGCCGGCCACATCTATAAACAGGAGGCTAGTGGGCATTTAGGAATGGTTGACCTTCTTTCTTTCATAAGATCGTGCGATAGAGCCAAGTCATAGGAGATAAGATCCCTCATATTAATCGTTGAATTCCGCAGGCGCCCAGTGTTGGCGGAAAAAGGTGAGGGATGACATGAAAGTCAACGGAGGTGGGACTGGATGGATATATTTGTTCCGTCATGTGAAGCTGGGAGCCAGATAGGAAAATAGATATACACCAGGCGGAAAGTGAATATCGGAAAGAGAAAAGGGCAAAGCGGTCATTATAAAAGAAAGGACGTAATACGAAAATGTCTCGGAAGCTGTGAAGCTTCGACTGGTTCTAGATCAGGTAATAAAGGGCATACGAAGAAGCAGACGCGAAAATATCAGCATTAAGGCATTGAATCCCACCAAAGTTTCGAGGTTAAGCGTGCTCAGGTGGGAGCAAATTCAGGATGGGTGACCCCCTGGGAAGCGAACCAAAAGTTCTACAAAGTGAGATATAAGGGACAAATGAGAAGCTAAGAGTGATCTAAGGAAATCAGAGTATACGGAATGGTTGGAGACTATAAAAGGATGCGTAAGACGAGACAGACTACTTCGGTAAAGGGACAGGAGGCGCATCACAGCCCTAGAATTAGGATAGGCTTGAACAGCGTCTGGACGTATTTTGTGGGCTGGTTGATAGTAATTATATATGCATATATGACAGTGTAGGATATCTCAGATATGACTATATCGGTGGACATGTGAATACCAGCAACCGAAGTTACGATACAAAAGACATTAGTCGAGTAAGGGCACCGAAGTTCGAGTGGCAGCAAGAGTAAATGGTACAAGTGTTGCTAAGTAAGCTATTGTTAGTCTATTATAGATTGAGATTGGGAATGAGGATATGAGACGGAGTATAAACGGATAATGGTACAGGTACACCCCAAAAAGGGGGGAAGCAGGTGAGAGGAACGTAAGGATGAGATAGAAACAGTTGATACGGTAGTATGTGTGATATGGATGCTTCAGCTACAAATGAGACCCCCTTACTGAAGCGAATTGTAAGGTCGGGAAAAAACCGACACCAAATGGATAGAAGTCTGGATAATGTTTAAGGTAATATGAGAAGTTCGCACAAACTTTGAGTAGTGCGACGCCAGGAAATGGACGTATACAAAGAGAAAGAGTATGACAAAAAGGAACGATATTGGATAGCTTAAGAGCTAATATGAAGGATGGAAATAGCTTTGAAAAGGGAGCTCCCCCGAGGTGGTTATGAGACTCCGTACGATTAGTTGAACATTCGAGGACGAATGTTCTAAAGGGGGGAAGGATGTTATAGCCCGCACTTTGTGCGCTCGGAGATTTCGAAATAGTTGTCGAATGTCAAAGGCGAAGTCGTTTTCCAAATTATTCTTAAGGAACAACTAGGTTATGAACATTGATTACGAATATTGATAGTAAGGAAATATTAAGAAAGGCCAAGGGCAAGAAGAGAAATTCGCAAAATGGGCCGTGAAAATAAGGTGGAAGGTTAGGGACAAAATGGTAATATTAAGGAAAGTCGAGGGGTAAAATGGTAACTTCACCCAGTTCTAGGAAAAAAAAAAAAAGGTCTTAAAAAGGGGCCAAACTTATGTGGCAAGACACTTAGCCTTCTTGATTGAATTTTAAGAAAAATTCAAGAATTTCCTAGAGAGGGATCATGTGGCCATATTCTTATCTAGAGGGGGCAAAGTGTAAATATGGATGGACCAAAGTGTATCAAAGAAGACACTTGGTCTTCTTTGACCTAGTGAAGAAATTCAAGAAAAGAGAGGAAAAATCAAGAAAAAAGAAGAAAGCTCTAGAAGAGGAAGAAAGGGGACATAAGGCCATACTTGAGGGACTAAATAATAAATATGGAAAGTAGGGGGAGACATGCATATATATATTTTGAGTCATCTTTTAAGTTGAGGAAAGAAGAAAGAAAGGTGAAGAAAGAAAGAGAGGAAGGGAACGGCCAAGGGGCTGGCCGAATCCCACCCCTTGGTTGTGGTATTGGAAAAATGTTTTCTCCTTGGTTTTCTACTAATTGAGAGGCCCTCGTCGACGTGGAGTAGCTATTGGAGCGAGGAAATCGTTCGTTAGTGCCATGTAGGAAGCTTGGCCGTGTGGAAGCTTTCAATGGAAGAGGTAAGATTTCACTTTGCTTACATGGTTTCATAGGTGATTGTAGATGTTGTAGTATGTACAAATGGATGGAAACCATGAAAATATGAATAATGGAATTGAACATGGATGTTGGACTTTGGCCGTGAGTATGCTAGGTGTGTATGAGTGGTGAGTTAATTGAATTTGGTATGTTTTTGTGTTGTTGTATTGTATAGAAAAGTATGAAGAATTCATGAGAATGTGCATGTGGTTGTGGTGGCCGAATGAAGTAGTATAATGTAGAGGTAATGAATTAATTTTTATGAAGTATGTTGCTTGTTAGTATGATGTCAAGAAATGAATGAAATAAACGAGAATATGTGTATTGCATGTTGGCCGAACACATGTGTAGTGTAGAAGAAAATGAAACGATTTTATTTAGTACTTTGATTGTTATGTTGTTGTTATGTAAAGCGATGGATGAAAATGCATGAAAAGGATGTAAGAAGTTGTTGTGACCGAGAATGGCATTGTTTGGTGAGTGGTAATAAATTGATGTAATTTGATATTATGGTTACCGTTGTTATAGATTATGCGACTTAGAATGAATTTGGAAGAAAAGGAAATGTATTGTTATTGATTTTATTGGAGTTGGAAGGTGTTGGATGGATTAATATGTTGATTGAATCGTTTTGAAAGTTATGTGAATTGAATTGAATAGAGTTGAATAATTGTGGAGATATGTTAATAGTTTGGCCGGGTTGAATTCCCGGATTGTGATTGACGAGAAATTTGGCTATATTGAATATGGAGGATGGTATATTTACGGAGGAAGTCTTTGCCGAAATTTCGGTAGCCAAGTGTTTCCTTCAGATTCTAACTCTAAGAATCCTAATAAGAGTTTTGGTAAACATGACCAATTCGCAGATTTTGACGAGATTGCGACGTGAATTTGGAATAGCAAAAGGAGCGAAAAGAGGTATGTAAGACTTTCCCCTTCCTTTCTTGGCATGTCTTAGACGTATAGGCTTGATTTCGCGCCTCGGGGACTTCCCTAACTCTAGAAATCCGGGATTGAGAAATAGTTACTATTCATTCAGTGACATTGAACCGAAAGTGCATGAATTGTGAAAGAAATGCCTAAGTATCCTAGAACTTGCAAGGATAAGACCCGATTACCCTAAGACCTTTATAAGTAACGTCATGACACGTATTATATGTAAGTTGTGTACGCCACCTCATTTGACTCGAGGTGGGCCCACTGTTCCCTAATTTCCTTCTATGGCTCCATTTGGTTTATTTCTATATCGCAGTTAAAGGAAACTTTTGGGTATCATCCCGACTACTAAATAACAGTTGTTTTAACTAGTCCGTCGATTCCAAGACTTGATTTCCTTTTAAGGGTTTCAAACTGTTTTCCAAAATACTCATTTCTCTTCAAAATACAAGTTTTAATATTTTGAAAGTTTATGACTAGAACAATGACCATGGTTCCATGACGACAACAAAGATGGTAGATACGAGAAAATGTCAATGACACCTTTCATTGGTAACCTCGCCTTATGATACTCGTATATGTGCATGTTGTTTATGTGATACATGATATTGATGAATGTATATGTGTATGGGGAATGGGGAAGGGCAACTGTGTCCACCTGATTCAGCTGGCTTATCATCCCGGACGCGGGATGCCCGGACGCGGGATATGGGAGAGCCGAAACGGCGTACGTATCCGTGATATATATTCTATGTTGGGACAATTGTTGGGGATGGGGGTGGGAGCGATGTATTCGGCGTCTGTGAAAGTAAGTGAAGAACACCGTTTTCTGAAATGTTCTGTTTTTACGTATATGTCATATGTGTAATATGTTGGGACACTGTTGGGAATAGGGGGGTGGGAGAGCCGATGTACTCGGCGTCTGTGAATGTGAATAAAGGACACCGTTCTCCGAAATGTTCTGTTCTCTGTAAATGTAAATAAGAAGTACCGTTTTCTGAAAAGAAACTAAGTAGGCAGGGCATCCGCCTGAGAGGCACTCACACGTACAGATTATATCTAGCCCAGATAAGCTCCATCTGTTGTACCGTTCTTATTTATACTGCACATGCCCTTATCATGTTACTATTCATGTCTTACATACTCGGTCAATGCTCGTGCGACCCCTCTTCTTCGGGGGCTGCGTTCATGCCGCGCGGTACTCCCGGATGGATAGCGCCGAACGAAGATGCTTCGGCGAGGTTGGCAAGCTCCACTTGTTGCGGAGTGTCGCCGAGTCGGCGTACATGTGCCGGGATTTCGAGTACGGATAGAGACTTTGCGAGACGAGTCGGGGTTTCGGGAGTCAGTTGTATTATGATACGAGTTATTTATAGTTGCATGTCTTATTTGATTTAAGAACAACAAAAGGATATTTCAATAATCTATTTATGTTCACTTGTCTTAGAGGTTTTGGAAAAAAAAATTGAATACGTAGTAAGAGTCAGCGGGTTCGCTCGGCTCCGGTTACGGGGTCGGGTGCCCATCACACCCTGATTAAGATTGGGGTGTGACAGAGTCTGAAGGAGGTGAAATGGAAGCTAACATATCGAAGGCCCAGTCATGGGTGAAAATTGCTCTGATCGTCTTGGGTAGGCCCATCAGTTAAAATCCACTTTCTTCTTGTTATATAATATTGAGGAAAGTCGAGGGGCAAAATGGGAATTTTACACAAGGTTCATGAAAATTCCAAAGAGACCATATTGGCCATGTGACAAAAAAAAGTGAAAGAAAAAGGATGAAAAATGATGACAATTAAGTCATCTCTTAATTTCAAGAAAATTAAAGAAATTTCTAGAGAAGGGGCATGTGCCCCTCACATGACTTGGAAGATATATATATATATATATATATATATGAGAGAAGTCTTTATTTTAGTTAAGAGAGTTGGAAACAAAAAAAAAAAAAAAAAGAGCAAGAATAAGAGGCCATTCGGCCAAGGTGGGGCAATTTTGCCCCCATGAAATCTTGTCCCAAAAATTATTTTCTTCATGTATTCCTACTAATTCAAGGGTCCTCTACAACGTGGCATAATTGTTTCGGAAGATAAGTCATCCGTTTCGTCGTTTCCGTATTCTAGTCAAGTGAAGAAGTTGAAGAAGAAAGGTAAGAATTTCATGTTCTTTATATGTTATGGAAGGTTATATATGTTATAGTATGTAGAAGTGAATGAAAAGTATGAAAATTTCGTGTGTTGTGGATGTGTGTGTGTTGGCCGTGTATTGCATGGAAGGAGGAGGAACATGAATTAAATTATTTATTATGTTAATTGTATTGTTGTAGCCTTGTGATGTAAATGGAAGGATAATAGTTCTAGTTGGCAAGAGAAAATTGTGGTTAAGTGGTTGTCGGAAAGTGTGTGATTTTATTATAAATTATGCAATTATGAGCATGAAGTTGTTAGGGTGCAAATTATGACTATTGTTGATGAAATTGGAAGATGAAAATATGTTATGAATACGTATGTTGAGGATTAGAAGTGTCGGAGGAATTATGGTCTTGGTGGAAAATTTGTATATTTTGTATATCTTGTGAATATTTTGTAAAATGATATGGAATGATTTAGAATTGTATTGGAGTGATCTTGATTAGTAATGAATGTGAAAACAATGAGATTAGTTTGGAAATGTGAAGTTGGAATGAAAGTTGTTGGATTATGTAGTAAAGAGAACTATTTATGTTATAGTGCGTTTTATGATAATTGTTGGTGTTGTTGGATTGTTGGGTTGTTGTTGTTGATATTTTTGGCCGAGTTAAATTCTCGGGGATGGCGCATTTACAGGGAAAATGCTTTGCCAAAATTCTGTAGGCAAATGTTAATTCAAGATTGAATTTCTAAAGGCTCTAATCAATGTTTGGTAAATGTGACCATTTATAGATTGTGGAGAGTTTTGAACTTGGATTTGGAGAAGCGTAAGAGACGGAAAAGGTATGTAAGGCTTTACCTTTCCTTCTTTTGGCATGTCCTAGACCTAATAGGTTTGGATACAAGCCTCGGGAATGATTTTATTCTTAGAAATCTGAGTTTGGATTTGACCCTTTTTCATTCAATGGAATTGAATCAAATTTCTTGTGCCTCGAAGAAATAATTGTTTAAACATCTACGTCTTGCCCAACTAGGACCGAATTGCACTAAAACTATCATAATGACTCTGTAAAGCTCAATGTATGAAATTTGCGTACGCCACCTTGACTTGACCCGAGGTGGGCCCACAATGCTCGAGATCTTTTGTATAGCTCCATTTGACTTATTTTGGTACAATAATTAAAGGAAGCTTTTGAATTTCATTGTCCCGACTACCAAAGGGCGGTTGTTTAACTACCTCATTATGTTCTATAAAATCTTGTGTTGTGTAACAACGTTACTAATATAATTATTGCTTTGGTTTTTCCAAAAATGGCTTCGGAAACGCGTTTGTGGTTCACTAATGATTTTTAAAGAACTAATTTTGTACAAAGAAACATAAAATTGGTTTTTTTAAAACCACTCCGAAGGGGCCATCATCATTATTATGCCGGAAGCGGCAATGCCCGAAGGGGCCATCATCATTATTATCTTGGAAGCGGCAATCCCCGAAGGGGCCATTATCATTAGTATGCCGGAAGCGGCAATGCCCGAAGGGGCCATTATCATTATTATGCCGGAAGCGGCAATGCCCGAAGGGGCCATCATTATTATGCGGAGCGGCAATGCCGAAGAAGGGCCATCATTATTATGCGGAAGCGGCAATGCCCGAATGGGCCATCATCATTATTATTGAGCCGGAAGCGGTCGTCCAAAGGGACTATTTCATTAGTATGTCGGAAGCGACACACGGGTTAGATTGTATCCCTTACTTAAGGAGCGTGTGTTCTTTTGCATTATTTACTTAAGGATTATATGAGACCCGTATACATATATATATATTTATGCTTCTTCCAGCGAAGGCTGCAGGTATTGAATTTGATTGTGATTTCTTCTCTCCTAAATTAAGCCATGGTTATTATCTGTCACCGCCTTACATATTCGGTACATTCTCCGTCTTTGACCCCCTTTCTTCGGGGGCTGCGTTTCATGCCACGCAGGTATACCCAGATGAAGAGAAGGCTTTGCTAGAAGTTGTTCCCGCGGGATTGGCGAGCTCCATTTCAGTTCGGAGTGTTGCCGAGTCAAGCACTTATGTCATGATATTTGTATGTCCTAGAGACTTTGCAGACAGTGTCCTGTGGATAGGGTGTCGAGGAGCGCGAATCAGTTATAGATGCTAAAAGAGTGTGTATTTTCAGATGTTGTCAGTTGGTAAAAATTATGTGATTGACTGAAGGTTTTCATAATCTGTATAAAAACCGTGATCTCTATTTTGAAAGGTTTCATGTTTCTTAATTTTTTTTTGAAATGACAGGTTGTAGTAACGCGAACGTTTAAGGGTTCGCTCGACTCTGAGGAGAGTCGGGTGCCCATCACACCCTAGTAAGGTCGGGGTGTGACACTTCTCTTCTCGACTTCACATATATCTTGCATGTATATATGTTGTATATGTAAACAACACTTGCACATATTGAAACCCCTATGTATGTGTAGAACTTATGAAACACTTCGTATTTTAGGAAGTGGCTCAAAACACTTTCAAAACTCGATTAATTTAAACCTTTTGCATGAAAAATGGTACTCAATCTGATTTTGCTAAAAGCTTAAAATTGGCTTAACATCAGATGAATTAAACGGTTTCTAAAAAAGTTTAAGTAGAAAGATGATTTGGGCCTTCTGCCCCTTTGAGAAAATTGGATAACAAAAATGGACGACACTTAAATTGTTTCGGCCTCAAGCCCACTGATGGAACCAAGAACTACTTTTGCTGAGATTTAAATTTGAGGCGAGAAATGAAGAAGTGATTTAAAGACTGTGTGGAAGAATTTATTTGGTTCAAACACTTCAACCATTTGGAACAAATTCTGAAAATTTGAAGTTTAAAGAATCACGGCTGTTTTGAGAACAGAAATGGATTTTTTTACATGGACTCAAGCAATTTTTTTGAGATGATCTGGGCCAAAAGCCCAAAAACATTATGGACCAAAAATAAGAGGGATTTTGTTTGGACCAAGTTGAGATAAAATGGACATTGGACTAGAATAAGGCTGACTTAAATGAGCTTCAAAGTGAATGATATTGGGCTTGAACAAACTTTCATTCTTCTATATATATGTATATATGTATAAAAAGGAGATATACTCCATATTTTCCTGTATATGTATAATAAAACTCATAAAAACTAAACCCATTTTATTAGGACTAGAATAGATGCGACTCTACCCGGAAGAAATCCCAGGTGTGTCCTAGTCCGGCAATAAAGTGAGTTGAACACTTATGTGAATTTTTAACCCCCCGAAAACCTTTTTCTAAAGGGAACTTATTGCCAAATTTTTCTTACATTTTTGTGGAAATCTAAACATTTTTAAGCAAATAAATACATTAATCACACATTGAAGCTCATAGGTCAATCGTATTCCATAGATATTTAATAGTAGGGTGCGTAAAACCTTCCCTAGGGGATCACCAGAACCCTTACCTCGAACTTTTGGTACCAAAAGATTTCTCTGTTGCTTAAAAAAATCTTTTACCCGATTTTCCTAGTTTTCCTTTAATAAATTAGGTGGCGACTCTAAAACATTAAAATCCAATTAGAGCACCAATAACCTCGTAGTAGCTTTTATGCTTAACCCACATAAAAGTGGACCGTAACAGATGGCGACTCTGCTTCACAGGATTCCTGGGTGTTCTAACCATAAAGGTTTCAATATAATGTAATTTTAAGCATGTGTTTATCTTCCTATGTGCTTAATTTTCGCAATTATAAACTGTCATTCATTCATATCATAAACTCCCATTCAAAAAAAGCATGATTTCAAAGGGGACACGGGATAGCGATCTAGCCTTCACTAAATAACTCAAAACACCCATTCTTTGGAACACGTTGAACGTTAAGTTGGTGTATGGTCATGACAGCCGACAACGGTTCATCCAGAGTAGTCCGCTCGGGTCAAGGTCAATTCGAAAAACCCACTCTTGCATATGTTAACGGAACTATGCCCCCATTTTTTGTACTTAATATAGATTTGTCCCCCCTAATTTTATGTTAACGGAACTACGCCGACTTGATGTCCCTAGCAAGGATACGTAGGAAGCCCTTATCGAGACTGGTCGTGGGTAGGTTTTAAGGTAAGGAGTCTTATGTTATGTAAACCGAACTACGGAAGGGCCTGATTTCTCACGGAGGGATACGTAGGCAGTCTATGTAAGACTCGAACCCTGTTTATTAAATATATTATATTTCCCTCACTTAACAAAGCCCAAGTACCTAAGACCTGGTACAAGAGATCAATTGAGCATTTAGGACAAACATATGATTATTTATGTGGTAAGTGTTTATAACTGCCATCTATGTGTGATATCTTGATTATCTTTCTATTACCTAACGAACTACCTCTGTTTGTCGTTGAGTTGTTATTTTCTTATAGAAAGTAAGGTTGATTCATGTTCACACTGGCATACTTCACTAGTACCAAGGCTGCAATAGCATCCTTATACTGTGAAGACAAAGGCAAAGCAAAATTCACCGGTACTTCCAGAGAACGAAACTACTCCCCTCGATATTGCCCCTCGAGAGAATCGCCTCTGTAAGCGCGAGTCATCACCTACGAAGACGTCATGAAATAGATTTTTGAGAACGTCTCCCGTCTTGAGAGAAATGGCGCGAAACAAAGGCTGCTAATACGCGAGAGCCCCTGTTGAAGAAAGAAAGCCTCCCGTTCTTTCCGTCTCGAATTCGCCATTACCCGACAACCTTCCCACCTAGTCTATTGTGACCACCATACCATTTACCCCAATCGATGGGCACCTTGGTGCCTACTTTACCCCGCATTTTACTTAACACTACCCAAATTTTCGTAACCGCTCGCTCTGTCCCCTCTTTACCCGACACCATAAAACACCCGTCCGGCGTCACTATACAACCAAGCATTATCTCGTTACCAACCGCAAAACTACCCCTACCCATAGAACTCACCTGCTGTTCCTTCCCCCCCTATCACCCGGACACCTTTTCACCCAATCAAGAAATTGATCACTACAAGATAGAAAGGGCATGGAAGGCCGACGGGGAAAAACAAAGAGGAAAGGCTTGAACGAAAGATAGCGCAATGTTTGAACGGTCCATGAGAACCACCCTCACTAGCAAGGGCTTGGGCTATGACTATTTGTGTATGCATCAAATTTGGATTTACCCGAAGGCTTCGAGGTGACACGTTTTGAGCTATTTAATGGGACGGGTAATCGAAAGCACATGCGGCCCTACGTGACTAAGTGGTATGTGTCGGGGCAACAAGCACTCATTGAGGTTGTTCGGTAGAAGTTTGATCGGAGAAGCCTCAGAATGGTTCACGGCACAACACATACGTTGTTAGATTGCATGGGAAGACATAGCTGCAACCTTCATGGAAAGATTTCGCTTTAACATGAAAACGGTACTAAACCGGTACTATTTGGAAAAGGTCAAATAGAATTCCACCGAGAACTTCCACGAACATGCAAGTAGGTGGGGAATAGAAGCAGCCTGAGTACAACCGCCAGTGGGCGAGGAAGAATTAGTGTCAGTCTTCATTCGTTCGCAAGAAACAGACTTCTATGATAGAATGCTTTCGATGGCCGGAAGACCATTCTACGAGCGAGTCCAAATAGGAGAGGCCATAGAAGATGGTTTCAAAACATGCGAATCATAAGTGTGATCGGAAAGTCTTTGGGTCAAGCTCGATCGAGTTTATAAGGAAAAAGAAGGAACACGTGGCAAACATATCCCACACTCACAGCCCTGAAAACCCAAAAGAAGGGAAGAATTCCTGATGGAAGCATATACTTCACCTCCCCCAAATACTTACATACCTACCCCTTACAATGCGGTGCTCGTATATTATGCAAAATAGACGTTCTTATCACCACCCCCAAATTACCAAATCCCACAAAATACCTTCTAATCACCCCTTCCAAATTACCAAGCTCCATGATTAAGTGCTCAAACTCCCCGCAGCTTCACTTGTCTCCACTAAATAATCAATCCAATACTGCCAAAATCGGCCACCACATATACCTATAATGCGCCACCTCGAATGTCGAACTCCATTAATGGAATCACGGACTGATTTGTTCAAAAGATTGAGCGCGACGGGGATGATCCAAATACTTCCCCAAGGTCGTCGAGCCTAAAGAATCGGTTTACCTAGTTGACCGGACATGTGCCTGCCATTCTAATGGCACGGAGACCGACAACGAGGATTTGTGTCACACCCGGTCTTACTAGGGTGTGATGGGCACCCGACCCCATATTCGGAGCGGCGAACACGGCGACTCTATTACGCGCATGAGCTTATGAGTCGGTTAGAAATGAATACATAGAAATTTATATATTTCCATAAGTAAAAATCGACGTCATATAAGACTCGTGACACAAAACATAATCACATATCGTGCATTGCTGGAGCGCTTACGGATTGTGACCCAATACCGCGACTGCGTACGCAAAGTCTCTAACTCCGAACAAATCATCGTGGCACATATGCTGCGACTCGGCGGCACTCCGGGACAAGTGGAGCCTACCAACTCCGCTGGGACATCTTCTATGCTAACTTGACCCGTACGGGTATACACGCGGCATGAAATGCGGCCAGAAGAAGAGGGTCGTGCAGCTATGTCTGCGAGTATGCAAGGCAGGAGTAGCAACATAGTAAGAGATACAAGCATGAATAATAACAGGATATCATATCGTGAGGTAAAGGAATAACCTGTACATGTGAACAATAACTGCATGGAAACGTAGAACATATCATCGTATACCAGAGTAACCTGTGCATATGAGTGCCCTTGGGGGCGGATGCCATGCATGCTAAGCTGTCTTTGAAAAACATTTCTTTCATATATATAGAAAATAGAGCATGTAGTATTGCGAGGGCGTCGGCGGCGATTCATTTAACCATAATATATATATCCGCGTCGGGCATCCCGCGTCGGGATGATATCAAATCAAATACGGCTACGTAGCCCGTGTAAACATCCCGGCGTCTATAGCGTACGCCTTTTCCCCATATTCCCCATATACATATATATACATATATATCATACCATAGCATGCGGGAGAGCCCAAGAAAAGCTATAACTCTATCGGAGTGACGTAAGGTCGATAACCTCCGATCGTGATATGGAATAACCATGGGCGCTTTGTCTCGCCTTGAAGGAACAATTTATATAAGGCGAGACTATCAATGGAGAATAACTTCATGGAAAAAAACATATAACAGAATCATAAGGCATCGTTTGTTATCTTTGTGGAATCTTTAAAAATAGTCATTATTCACGAATAGAGTTGAGAATTCAAGAAATAGCTCAACATGCTCGTATCATCCCTTTGAAATCATGAACTTGGAACCTTGATCATGGAATCATCATTGTCATATTCATCATATAAACATTTTTTTCTTCCTTGACATCATCCATGTCATTGTAGAACATATTCATCGTCCTTGTCGTAAAGCTTACTTTGCCATAAATCTTTGTTTTGGGAAAATACGAGCACTTTGGAAAACATTTACGAGCTATTGGAGAAGAAGAATCACGCCTTGGAGTCAATAGATTGGTTAAAACACTATTGTTTAGTAATCGGAATGATAACCAAAAGTTTCCCGTAAATTTTAGTGCGAAAACAAGTCAAATAGAACAATAGGAGGGAATTCGGGAATAGCGGGCCCACCTCGGGTCGATAGAGGTGGCGTACACCAAACTACATACAATAAGCTTCATGGAGCCATTTATGAGGGTTTTATTGTAGTCCGGTTTCGTTTGACAAGTTATAGATGTTGGATGCAATTATTCAATAAAATGTGAAGAACCTAATTCAATTCTATTGAATGAAAAAGACTAATTTCAAGCTCGGATTCTAAATTGGAGTGGTCCCAGAAAGCACGCATTCAAACCTATTATGTCTAAGACATGCCAAAGAAGGAGAGTGAAGCCTTACATACCTCTTTAGCTCATACATGCTACTCAAATTCAAGTTGCAAATCCGTCAAAATCTACAATTTGGTCATGTTTTAAACATTGATTAGTGCATTTTAAATTGGATTCTTAAATGAAACTTGGCTACGAAAATTTAAATACTTCCCCACGTCAAATACACCATCCCAAAATCCAACAGCTCATTTTAATCAACAATAACAATCCGGGAATTCAACTTGCGACCAAGTATCAATAATACCAATAATTATTCTAACAATGCATGATATTGAATTCAATCCAACTCAATTCAATTCACATAATCTTCGACAACTCAAACAACATACTACTTTATCCGAAACCTTCAACCTCACAATATCCATACATTTCATCATCATAATCCATAACGACGACAACTAGAATGTCAAATAACATCAATTTACATTAACTTACCAAGCTCTGATATCGACCATAACTACTTCTTACATATTTTCATGCATTTTCATCCATCCCTTTACATTACAACAACAAACAACATTTCACATAGAATCAATCCATTCTTTCCATGCAACACAACCACGACCAACTCATCGACACAACACATATAACACAACACCGACGCCAACACTACTCTGACGGCTACCATTCCAACATATTATATTCATGGTTTTTCATTCCTTTTACATTATGGATTCCACAACACAACAATCAAACTACCAAAAATAAAATCAATTCATCACACCTCCACAACACTACTTCTATTGACCCTCAACAACTTCCATATTTCCATAAATTACATCATTTTCTACACATGCTACAACATTTGACATTATAATATATAAGGAAGATTGCTTCTTACCTTTTTTTTAACTACTCTTCACTTGGCTAGAGCTCCAAACTTGCTCAACCATTGCTTTGCTTGTTCCAACAATCACTCCATGTTGTAGAGGACCTCCATTTGGTAAGAAAACTGGGGAAAACAATTTTTCATTTGACCTCTCCATGACCATGTTCGCGCCTGTGGCGGAACTCTCCGCCATCTCTCTTTTCTTTTTCTTTCTTTCTTTCTTGTTTCTTTCTTTCTTGTTAAAATATGACCACCCCTCTCCCTTGTATATATACATTGCATGCATGTGAGGGGCACATGCCCCCCTCTCTAGATTTTTCTTTTCTTTTCCCCTTTCTTTTATTTTCTAGAATTTTCTTTTCTTTTTCCTTGAATTTTCCTAAAGTGGTCAAAGATGACCACTTGTCTTCTTAAACAAGCCTTGGCCCAAGTATTTTGTAACTTACACTTAGCCCTATAAATTAATAAAAATGTGGACATGCACCATGCATGTCTGCGACCAAACATGGCCATTTCATGAACCTCCTTGAACTTTGCAAAATTCATACCCTTAGTCTCCGCAATATTTTCCATGAACCCTTTTAGGATTTTCCTTTTACCCTTAACCTTTCTAATTATTTCCATACTACCAGTCCATAAATAATGCTCATAACCTACTAATGCATTAAAATAATTTTAGAACATAGTCTTGTCCTTAACTTCTCGTCATTAACTCGGGATATTCAAATGTACAAAACGCGAGGTGTAACAGATTGCATCAATTTCAATTATAAGATACAAGACATGATTGATCGAAAGGAGACTGTGCTCCAAACAGCTCTCCAATGTGAACATAACCCCACAAACCACGGCAACAACGTGATTCATATGATACAAAGAGAAAGAGGAGGCGGGTGGCGGCCGGGCCATAATCAGAAAGTCTATGAAAGAGCTTGAGCGCGCGGTGGCGTCGCTTTCTCGACAAGAAAACCCACAATTCAAACTACTAATCCTGCGCCGGTTGCGCCGCATGTAGCCCAAGTTACCCTTGCACGACCTCGGAAAGAATTTGTGGTCCAAATCCATTGCCGCCCACGAAAATAAAAGATCGGGAAGGTGCATACTTTTTGAAGATCTAGCCCAAGGGCACCCGAAGAAATCAAGAAAGGGCGATTCACAGGGTGGGCGAAGATTTTTGGCGCCAAATGCGACGAATATTCCATTGTGGAGCACGGAAAACATCGGCAAATTTGATGTTTTT
>NW_026716313.1:0-22411 GCF_029784015.1 Lycium ferocissimum
GGAAGAAACTTGATGCCATGAAAATTAATAAACAAATAATTTTCTTCTAGCAATTCAACCAATTGGGAAGGCCCTTATTAACGGGAAATAATTTTTAAAGGGAAAAATTTAAAAACATTAAATTTTTTAAAAAACCCCAAAAAGCCCCCACCCAAGTTGAGAAGTTAAGTGGAAAATGAAAGGGGTTTAATCTTCTTTTACATGTGTTATGGATGGTTTGTACATGTTGTAGTGTGTAGAAAGGGTTTGAAATTCATGAAATCATGTATGTTGATGTTGGGGCATTTTGTATGGGCTTTTTTGTGTAGGAGGAATGAACAAATTTAAAACTTAGTTTTTTTTTGGTTGTTGTTGTTTGGATTTTATGATGAAAATAAAGGTTTAATGGTTCAAGTTGAGGTTTTCGTTTTGGTTTTTTTACCCCTTGGGAAAATTTGTGTTATCAAGAGCTGGCCATTTAAAAAAAAGTTTGGGGGGAAGCGATTTAACAAGGTTTTTATGGAGGGAAAGATTAGGGTTATCGACAGGGGGCATATCTTGACTTTTTGGAGAGTGTATGGGGTAAATTGGTTAACATGATCACTCGATGAAAACCCTAAAAACCATGGGGGTTAAAAAATTGGGGCCCCCTTGGGTTTTGAAAGGTTTTTAAAAAGTGATAAAATTTGGACTTGAAAAGTTGGGGCAAGCCCTAAGAAGGACCCTTAAGCCAAATTGGACATAACCCCCCGGGGCCCGATTTAAAAAAACGTTTCGGGTGATCGATTTGGGAAAGGGGAAAAAGGCATTATAATTTTGGGGAAAATTTGGAAAAACAAAAGAATAAAATTATATATAATTAAAGGGATCCAACCATAGGTCGTGGGCCCTCCACGATGTCAGAATCAAGGATTTCTTTTAAAAAAGGGAAGGCCCCGGCCAAATGGTTAGGGCCCCCCAAAGGGGAAAAGTCGGGGGAAACCGGCCTGGGGAGCTATAAATACCCCATAAACCCAAAAGTCGCATTTAACTTTCCCAAAAAAGGCCCTAGAAGCCTCTCAAAACATCTCCCAAATATTAAAATTGATAAATCAAAAAATTTGACAAGATAACGAAAAGTAGTGGGTGAAAGGCGATTGTTCTTGCTTCTCCAAAGCTTGGTTTTGGGAAAAAGGTTGATGTGTCGATTTTTTCAAAGCATAAGGTATTTTTTACCCCTCTTTTATGTTGAGTTTTTTTAAGGGGGTCTAGAAAGCCAAAAAATGAAACTAGTCATAGAGTGTTGTATTGTGGTTTTTGTGTTTAGGGAAATTTTTTTTGGACGTGTTGTGGCCGTGGAGGGAACGGTTATGCATAAAAAATGGTATACGACATGGTTGGCGTTTTGGGTATAATTTTTTTTGATTGGGATGAAGAAAGTGCTATTGTTGTTGTATGTTGAAAAACGTCGTATGGGACGTTTATGGAATATTTGGTATGAATAATAGTTTTGGGATGTTGGTATAATTGTTGTTGTTGTTTGGGTTTTTTGAATTGTAATTTTGGGGCTAGGCATATAAGGGGGGGGAAAATTTTTCCCCGATTTTGGGGAATATAGAATATTTTGGGTTTAAAATTTTTGGAACAAGTGTGCAAAAAAAGAGTCTAACGTTAGTGTAAATCCTTTTAAGTGTGGCTTCGACTTGGAGGGAAAAAAGAAAAGCTTGGGAAGCAAAACGGGGGAATGTAAAGCCTATCTTTCCTTTTTTTTGGCATGTCTTAGATGAAAGTAAGATATGATATGATACAAACCTTGGGGTAACTCCTTCTTGAATTAAAGCATCCGGTTTCTTATTAAACCGATATTATCCTTAATATTTTCGAGCTATCGTCTTTGAGTTTTTGTATGATTAAAGCTAATTTTTCCCCAAAAGAGTTTTGTTCTAAAGATCCTATGATGAAAAATGCCCCCAACTTTCATAAATGGGCTCAATTGAAAACGTTTAAAAGATTCCATAACGATTTTGGCCGTTTTTCGAAAGGGCGGGCTCGGATTGGTTGATACACGTCTACGATCCCCCAAATTTCTCTTTAATGGGGATCTAATGGTACCCTAGAGCGGGTTTAATAGGGCTATCGTTTGATACTCGGCGTGGTTTGTCTACGTATCTATTGAGTCTTAAAGGATGATTTATATGGATATTTTTCTCCTTTTTTCTGCTCGTGCGTTTTTTATTACTTTTTTCCCGGAGCCCGGAGCCGGGACACGTATTCGTGAAATCTCCCATTTTCAGAGTCCCTCCTGGGGGGTAGGGTATATATATGATTATTTCACCGAGTCCCTTTTAGGGGGACACGTTATATGTATATGTATATGTATATGATGATTTATTTTAAGGGGTTCATAAAGAATGGGACACGTTATACTCTATGTCCCGGGATGATTATTTAATTATTTTTTCGGAGGGCAAGCCTTATGTTTTTAAAGTACTCTCTTATTTAGTATGATCCTTTTCTTTTGTATTTCTCTTTGTAAAAATTTTACTTTTCCCCTGGGGCCCCCCGCTTTTTTTGGGGGTGCGTTTTCCTTAGCGGTGTATAGGGAATGGTAGAAGATGTTCAATTTGGATTGGCGACCCCTTTTCCCTTTCCCAAGTCGTGAGTCGGAAGTATGTATGTTATTTTATCTTGGTTTATTTTAGAGATTTTGGGGAAGAAGTCACGTATAAAAGCATTCGGTTTTAAAGGCCCACCGGGCCCGTGTGTCATTATGCATTATGTTCTGATTTCTATGATTCCAAATTTTTAAAGATTTGAGAAGACCCCAAAAGCATGTTGTTCTTTAAAACTTATTTTGCATTGTTTTCCCTGATTTAAAAGGGGCCTTTAAAATTATGGGAAACCAGGATGGGGGTTTGCTCGGCCCCAAGGGTCGGGTGCCCTCTCCCCCCCGTGGGGGTGTGGCAAATTTTATGGGGGTTCGTCTAGGGGGTTTTACGCAAAGGGACGTGTCCCCTAGAGTCATTTATGGTGTGAAGGGGCCCCACGTTTAAAAAGGAGGCTACGGGGGGATCTAAATTGGGTTTCTTTTTTCTTTTACATACGAGATCGTGCCCTAAACCAAGTCATGGGGAAAGAGATTCCTTATACTAACCTTTGATTTGGGGAAAGAATGGCATCGACGGGAAAAAAGTGACTGGTATTGGAAGGTTCGAGCACGCAAAGGGAAGCAAAGGTATGAAAGAAAATATCGGGTAAGATATTGAAGTACGATTGAAATAAATTGAAGATTAAAAGAGAAAGTAAACAAAAAAGTGTTGGTTAGGTTTTGGGGGGGGGGCATCAAGGGGATATTTTAAACATTTTTAAATCTTGTTGTTGATATTGGGAGTCCCGTGGGTTTTTGATATGAAAATATATATATATATATATATATATATATATACACGTATATGTTTTCTGTGAGGCATTGTTGGTATTTCGTGCGGGTTTTTAGGTAGTAACAATCACGGAAAACTACGCAAAATTTTCCAGAAATAAAAAAGAATGAGATATGGGGGTTTTTGAAAGGCCGAAAAGGTGGGAAAATAATGATAAGATTTGACTAAGGGGTTTTGAGTACGGTTGACCTCGAGAAAAAAATTTAAATTTCGGGAAACGGGAAATAATAGTATGATTAAGACAAGAGTACGGAGGAAAGAATTGTGATGGATATGATTGTATTGATAAGGCGGTTGGGAGATATTAAAAAATAAAGTGGACCGGGAAAGGGGAAAGGGTTAAGAAGTGTTATACTATGGGGTTGATTACGAAATAAGATATAATGTGAATATAATGAGGATTGTTATGAAAATAAGTAAAGCCTAGTGAGAAAGTGGCCAAAGCCATGATGTGATCTATGTAGCTAGAATATGGAAAAAGTGTGAAACGGAAAAGCGAGCTATAGAACGAAAAAGGAAGGTTTTCAAGTTACGTAGGGGGAAATTTGGGGAAAAAGGGGTTTTATAATAACGGAAATGATAGCGAAATGTAAGAAAAAAAAAGGGTAATTGGAAGAAGGGAAAAAAGAAGAGAGCGAGAAAAAGCCCTTAAGTAATAGACCCTGACACGTGTAGCCCAAAGGGTACGAGTACTATAAGTGACGGGAATGTGAAAGAACCCCGTTATAGAAAAAGGGTGAGGAACGGGGGTAAAATGAGAGCGAGAAATCCAAAAAAGGGTAACCAAGTATTTATAAGTGGCCCATGAAAGGGGTTTTACCACCATTGGGGAATTTAAGTCTAGGACGGAAAATAGTCATATCCATGGGTGAAAAGTGAATATTGAGGATTGAAAAGGGTTTTAAAAAAGTAATTGTGGAGTCGGGAAAAGTAAAAGACCCCTTTCTAATTCGGAGGGAGATGTGTTTAAAAAACGTTTTTAAATCGGTTTAAAACTTCAACTTACTCCAGTTACGTGATGAAGGTCATGCGGTGGTGGACGCTATCTTACTAGCTTAAAGCATGGTATCTTATCGGAAATTTCAAGGTTAAGCGTGTTTATCCCCTATTTTGAGTAACGGGACAACTTGGGGGTGAATTATGAAGGTTAGGGACCAGGGGCCCATCCAGAGACTTTCGTTTGTTTTAAAGGCTTAAATTGTGTATGATTCTAATGTCTTGAAAATGTTAAAGAAACAAATTTGGGGGAATTTTCCATTTTTTTGTAAGTGTGCTATTTTTTGGGGAAAGTTTGAAAATTAAAAAAAAAAAAAAAATTGGGGGCAAGGGTGGCGGCCACTTGGTAGTGGGCCTGGGGGATGGACTTATGTTGTGGAGTTATAAAAGATGACTTAGTCATCTTCCCACCAAGAAAAATTTTAGAGAAATAAAAAAAAACAAAGAGAAAGAGAGAAAAAAGGGGTTTCGGCCAAGAGGGAGAAAAAGGAAGACCAAGATTTGACCATCAAAAAAATTATTTCTTCAAGCTAACTTGCTAATTCAAGGGTGCTAAGTAACGTGGAGTTGTTGTTTTGGACAATAGTTCGCTCGTTTTCTCTAACGATAACTTTGGTCAAGTTGGGAAGTGAAGAAGAAGGTGAGTTTTGATCCATTTTTATGTGTTGTGAATGGTTTATATATGTTGTAGTGTGCTAAAAAGGAAGAAATTCATGTTAGAAGTTGTGTTGAAGTTGGGCCGTGTATGTGTTGATTGGCCGTGTGTATGTATGTGGTGTCATAAGTAATGAATTAATATTAGTTAGCATGTTTTGATTGTTGTGGTGTTTCGTTATCGTCGTTATGGATTTTATGAGGAAAAAATGTAAGTTTGATGACTTAAAGAAATGTTATGTTAGTTATGGGAGGATTTGGAAGTTTATGTGGATTTTATGTGATTTTTGTATTTATGATAATTGTCTTGATAATGTGTGGATTAGTAGTATAATTCATGAATTTGGAAGAAAAGAATGTGTTTAGTGTTGTTCTCGGGTTGGAGACAATTTCGGGTAAATTGGGACATTATTTGGGTTGGTTGAAAAATTATGTGATTTGTTTAAAGTGTTCTTGTATATGGTTTGAGTGGGTTTGGATTGGTAGTTGAATATATAAACGTTAATATTGGTTTGAATGTAAGCGGTTGAGGTAGTAAAATTGAAATTATGAATGTTGTTGAAGTCATGTAGAAAGAACTATTTATGTTGAAATGTGATTGTAGTGCTTGTTGATGTTGTTGGAATTGTTATTGGGTTGGTTGTTGATATTCTGAGCCGAGTCATATTCTCGGGGCGGCAAACTTATAGGGGAATCTTTGCCCAAATTTTTGTAGACAAATATTGAGTTAAGATTGCCTTCCTAAAAGGCCTATAGTAATGTTTGGTAACTATGACCATTTGTAGATTTTGAGCAAATCGGGACTTGAGTTTGGACATGTCACACCCCAATCTTGATCAGGGTGTGATGGGCACCCGACCCTTACCTAGGGTCGAGCGAACCCTTTGACTCTTATTCCATGCGTAAAAATTTTCCTCTAAGTCAAATACACACATGACAAGGCTTACTAAAAATATTCTTTGAAACGTATTAAACGTAAATTGTTACGCCGCCTCGAGCAAATCGAATTTGTAATTGTACAAAACTTGTATCGTAGTACAAACTAACTCCTGAACCCCACGACTCTGTCTGCAAAGTCTCTAACTTCAAACAAGACATCATGGCATAGCACGCTAACTCGGCGACACCCTTTAGAATTAAATAAAAATGGGTTGCCAACTTGCATTTGGAACATCTTCTATCCGGCTTCTATCCGTACGGCACGTGTACTGCGTGGCATAAACGCAGCCCCAGAAGAAGAGGGGTCGGTACGAGCAATGTCCGAGTATGTAAGACATGAACGGTAACAACATAGTAAGAGGTCGTAGAGCATATCATGAGAAAAGTAACATACGTACATATGGAACATATCACGTGTAAAACGGTAACTGTGCGTAGTAATAACTTTATGGAAACATAGACGGTATCATAGGAAAAAGGAGTAACTTTGTACATGTGAGTGCCACTCGGGGCGGAGGCCATGCATGCCTAGCTTTTTCCTTTTTTCCCGAACACGGTGTTTTTTTTATTCTTGTACATAGAAAAAATAGATACTTTTCGGAAAACGGTACTTTTTACTCACGATTCACGAGGGGCGAATTCATCGGTTCTCCCACCCCCCCTCCCCAACGTGTCCCAAATATATCATATATATATATATATATATATCACAGAAACAGACGCCGCGTACGGCTCTCCCATATCCGCGTCCGGCATCCCGCGTCGGATGATAAACCACCGAATCGGTGGACACGGATTTGCCCTCCCCATTCCCCACATATATATGCACATTCATCAACACCATGAATCATATACATTATTATATAGACAGCATGCATGGGAGCCCAAGGAAAGTCGCGTGTTTATCGGAGTGACGTAAGGTCGGTAACCTCCGATTGTATTATGGAATAACCATGGGCGCTTTGTCTCACCTTGAAGGAACAATTAATAAGGCGAGACTATCAATGGAGAATAACTTCATGAGAAATCATAGGACAGGATCATAAGGCATCATTTCGTTTACTTAAAACCTTTGAAGATAGTCGTGATTCAAAAATAGCTTGACATTTCGTGTCGTCACATTAGTAGTAAGAACATTTCTTTGACATATTCATCATAGCACCATAGTCGTCGTTTTAGTCATTCAGACTCTCAATATTGTAAAACTTGGTTTTTGAAGAAAAATGAATATTTTGGAAAGCACTTGTAAACTTTTAGTAAGGAAAATCATGCCTTGGGGTCAGGGGTTTAGTTAAAACAGCTGTTATTTGGTAGTCGGAATGATAACCAAGAACTCACATTAACTTTAGTGCGGAAACAAGCTTAATGGGACAATAGGAAGGAATTCGGGAATAGTGGGCCCACCTCGAGTCAAATGAGGCGGCGTATACAATTTACGTATAATACGTTTCATGACATGACTTATGAGAGTTTTAGGGTGAACGGATCCTATTTATGCAAGTTCTAGATGTTTAGACCTTTCTTTCAACCATTCATGGACATTTACTTCAATCTTCCGAATGAATAGTAACAAATTTTCAATCTCGGATTTCTTGGAAAGGGATTGTCCCGAGGCCGTATTCAAGCCTACTACATCTAAGACATGCCAAAGAAGAAAGGTGAAGTCTCACATACCTCTTTCCGTTCCTTCTGCTACTCCAAATCCACGTTGCAAATTCGCCAGAATCTACATTTTGGTCATGTTTACCAATCCTTGATTAGTGCATTTAGAATTGGATTCTTAAAACGACACTTGGCTACGAAATTTCGGCAGCATTTCCCCGTAAATATACCATGCCACCAAGTTTAACTTGGCCGATTTCAATCAACAACAATCCCGGAATACAACCCGGCCAAACTAACAACATTACCAACAATTATACTAACAATTTCAATCAACATTCTACTTCCTTCAAGACTTTTCATCTTCAATAAAAACAATAACAACCAGTAATTTATATTCCAACAACACCATACTAACGTCATTGTATTCCATATATGCAAGAACATTTTATTCCACCAACATAAGCCCTTAACATGAAATCCACAATCAACTTTCAATTCATCCTACCCATACCATTCGGCCATGCACACACATGTATATTTTTCATGAATTTTCATCCTTTTCCTTTCATTACAACAACAACAACAACCAAAACACTAGATAAAATCGTTGGATCATTGTTCCATCTACCATACATGCATGCGGCCACAACAACAATATTCATATTCCATACACTTTCATTTATTTCTATATATTACAACAACCAACTTTCTATATGAAATTGATTCAACAATTTTTCATACAACAACACACATACACACGGCCTACACCATGCACCACACGGCCACAACCACAACTTCCATATTTCCATAAACTTTCATCCGTTTCTATACACTACAACATGTACCAAACATCACAACACATAAATAAAGATTGAATACATACCTTTCTTACTTAACTTTCCTTGCTTGGTTAGGCTCCCAACTTTGCGCAACAAGGGTTCTACTTCCTCCAACAATTACTCCATGTTAAAGAGGACGTGTCAATTAGTAGAGAAGCTCGGGAAAATAATTTTTTTCTCTCCAATTTCCATGAGCAGTCCGGCCAACCCCTTTGGCCGTGACTCTCTCTCTCTTTTCTTTTTCTTTCTTTCTTTCTTTCTTTCTTTCTCTCCTTCTTAAAATATGATCACCCCTTCATATATATATATATGCATATTGCATGCATGTGAGGGGCACATGCCCCCTCTCTAGATTTTTCTTTTCTTTCTTTTATTTTCTAGAATTCTCCTCCATTTTTTTCTTGAAATTTCCTTAAGTAAAAGATGACTTCTTTGTCATCATTTTCATCCCCTTTTTTTCGGCCACATGGCCTTTTCAAGACATTTCTTGAACACTCGTGAAATGACCATTTTGCCCCTAGACTTTCCACATTATTCCCATTTTACCCTTAGTCCTCCGCAATATTTTCCATGAACCCTTTTCCGAATTTTCCTTTTTTACCATTAACCCTTCTCATTATTTCCATACTACCAACGTCCATAATTAATGCTCATAACCTACTAATGCATTAAAATAATTTTAGAACATAGTCTTGTCCTTAACTTCTCGCCATTAACTCGGGATATTCAAATGTACAAAAACGCGAGGTGTAACAGGACAATCGAGGAAGGCGAATAAGGTATGTAAGGCTTACCTCTTCTTTCTTTGGCATGTCTTAGATGTAATAGGCTTGAATACGTGTCTCGGGGACCACTCTAATTCTAGAAATCCGAGCTTGAATTTGACTACTATTCATTCGGTAGAATTGAATCAAATGCTTACGAATGGTTGAAAGAATTGTACGAACACCTAGAACTTGCATGAATAGGATCCGATGACCCTAAAACTCTCATAAGTAATGTCGGGGAAACGTATTATACGCAAATTGTGTACGCCGCCTCATTTGACCCGAGGTGGGCCCCTAGTTTCGAGATTTCTCCACGTTGGCTTAATTGACTTATTTTAAGCGATATGCAAGTACGATTTTTGACTAAGTTTCGACTATTAAAAAGTGATCATTTTGACTAGTCCATTGAGTCCTTTGAGACATTTTGCCATGTACTAACGATCCCAAAGGTTTTGTCTTTGACATAAATTGTCGCAGCTCCGAAAGGTATGATCCATGGCTGTTGTCTGATTTCTTTTAAATGATCTATCACCTGAATTGTTCTTTCGAGTCTTGGCAAACAGCGTGTGTTTTATATTGCATATGGTTTTCTCACTACTCTGCTCGTGCGAACTGTTATGACATCTTTCACTGCGTCCCGGGCCAGGGCATGTATTCGTGCAATTCCACTGCATTGTTCACCGCGTCCCTCACTAGGGGTCCGGGGCATGTTATATATATATATATATATATATATATATATATATATATATATACGTATATGATGATGATGTGATGACGGGGAGGTGGCCAGGATGGCATTTGATGACTCCTTTTACCGCGCCCCTCACTAGAGGGCCGGGGCATGTTACATGTATAGGCATGATGATTTTACTTACCGCGTCCCTCATTAGAGGGCCGGGGCATGTTATGTAAGCATATGTTCATGATGATTTCTTTAATTATGATACTCAGTCCATTTATGATTTTGAAAAAGCATGATTTACGTTCGAGGTAAGTTTTATGAGATCCGGCTACTGTACTACTTTTCTGTCCTCTTTATTTCCGTATGATTTAGTTATTGTGTCTACTGCTTTACATACTCAGTACATATTTCGTACTGACCCCCTTTCTTCGGGGGCTGCGTTTCATGCCGCGCAGGTACAGATATACGTTTGAGTGAGCCGCCAACTTAGGGTCCCTGTTCAGCTATCTTGAAGAGCTCCCTTGTCCGGAGCCCAGATTTTGGTACAGTCTTTTGTTACATTCGTGTGTATTTGTTCAGGGTACGGCGGGGCCCTGTCCCGTCATATGATTTTGTTACTCTATGTAGAGGTCTGTAGACATGTCTGTGGGTGTGGCTATATCTGTACAGCTATATGCACGTATTGTATGTTTGGGCGGTTTATTCACCGCGGCAGCCTTGTCGGCTCGCCTATATATGTGTATATGGATATGTTGGCCCTGTGTGGCCTTTGTTGGTATTTTCTGTGTGCAGGTAAATTTTGGTTAGTAAGAAAAACAGAGGAAACTCTGCCCAAATTTTTTTTTCTAAGTATTTGAGTTACTATTTTTGGCTTTTGGTACGTACGGGTGCCCAGTTCGGGCGCTAGTCACGGCCTACGGGGTTGGGTCGTGACAAAGTGGTATCAGAGCGGTTAGTCCTCGGAGTGTCTACAGGCCGTGTCTAGTAGAGTCCTGTTTATCGGTGTGTTGTGCACCACATCTATAAACAGGAGGCTACAGGACATTTAGGATGTTACCTTTCCTTCTGATCTTAGATCGTGCGATAGAGCGGTATTATCAGGATGACTCCCTCCTAACGAACTGTTATGTTTTCAGCGATGCCACCGAGAAAGGCGACGGGCCGCCGAAGGGCAAGTCTACTGCTGCCGGAGAGACTAGTCGGGGCCAGAGAGTGACCAGGGCCCATGCTCAGCCCGAGCCGGATATTGTGCCCCGGTCGGCGAGTTCTGCCACCCCATCACCGTCAGAGGGGCATAGAGCAGCAGCAGCTGCCGGACAGGAGACAGCCCCACCGCCCGCCCCTGAGATTCGAGTGCCTGAGCCTCCAGCTCCTCAGCCAGGGGCGGAGGATAGGGCTATGAGGGACGCCGTCCAGTTGCTTACCAGGTTGGTAGCGGGGCAGGTGCAGAGATACGGAGTAGGGGATGACCGGGCGGATAGACGTGACAGTGAGAGGGCTCGTTACTTCTTGACCTGTAATCCGCCAGAGTTCTTCGGGTCAAAGCCCGAGGAGGACCCTCAGGAGTTTATTAGAGAGATGCGGCGTACGCTGCGACTTATTAGGGCCTCCGAGACTGAGTCAGTGGAGCTGGCGTCGTATCGGCTGCACGATATTGCAGCCAATTGGTATGAGTCATGGGAGCTATCCAGGGGCGAGGGTGCCCCTCCGGCAGTATGGGATGAGTTCACTGAGGCTTTTCTTGCCCATTTTCTACCACCAGAGACCAGACGCGCCAGGGTTCACAGGTTTATACATCTGAGGCAGGGTGGTAGGAGCGTCCGGGAGTACAGTCTGGAGTTCGATTCCTTGGCCAGATACGCTCCTCATATTGTGGCAGATATGGCCGACAGAGTACATCAGTATGTTATGGGGCTGGATGATTATTTGATTGACAGCTGTATGTCGATGGCTGCTCAGCCTGGCATGGACATTGCACGAGTACAGGCATATGCCCAGGGTATGGAGGAGCGACATAGGGGGCGTCAGCCCGATAGAGACTACGACAGGGGCCAGCCCAAGAGGGCTAGATCGGCGGGGCATTCTGGAGAGTTTCGAGGCGGGCAGCCTCAGCAGCGTACGGGGTATTCGTCCCAGCCAGCGCAGAGTGCACCCCCACGGTTCCCGGGCAGGAGGTTTGATAGCACCGGGTATTCGGGAGCTGGTCCGAGTTCCAGAGCTTCGGGGTCACAGGCGAGTAGGGGCCCCAGCCGGACGAGGCCATCTATGCCCGGTGCCCTCGGTGCGGCGGCGCCACCGGGGGGTGCCGTCGCGTCACGGGCGCTTGCTTACATGCGGCCGTTATGGCCATGTTATGAGGGATTGCCCGCGTCGGGATGGTTCGAGGTGGTGCGGCCCGGCCCTCGGGTCGGTCGGCGGTTCGTCCTCTTCGGCGGCTATGCGCCCGGGCGGGCGGTGTATGCCGCACCAACGGGGCCGTGGTAGAGGCCGCGGCGGAGTCCCGAGCTCCAGCGGTCCTTCGAACCGCGTATTTGCGTTGACGAGGAGGCAGGATCAGGAGGCACCACCGGATGCGGCTACAGGTACATGAATCCTCACTAGAATTTATATTCTTATATGTGCGTATCTATGATATAATTGTTGCGTAATAACGGTAGATGGAAAACCTAAGGGTTAGTGACCGAGTATTTATAAACAACGGTAGTTAAGGTGTGTATATTGTTATTACAGACCAGGAAGTCTAGGATGGAAAGTGGTAATATCCATAAGTGACCGTGAATAGGTAAAAGCGAGAGAGGGGCAAAACGGTAATTGTGCTACGAGGGCGTCCGGAAATCTGTCAAGACTTTATTTTACTCCAAAGTGCGTGGCGAGGGTCCAGTAGTTAGCTGAACGCGATTATGCTAACGTTAGAGCACTGTATTTCGTTGTAGTCCCGAAGTTAAGCGTGCTTGAATAAGGGAAATCCTAGGATGGGTGACCCCCCTGGGAAGTTCTGAAAGTTTCACAACTTTAGTCATAAGAAGTAATGGAAAGTTAGAGTAGTCTAAAGGGATCTAGGATATCCTGAGTAGGCGGAAATTCGAGGAGGTCGCGTAGGCCGGAGCGGGTTGTATCGGGTAAAGAAAAAGAAGGTGCCTCACGGCACTAGAGTTAGGGCCAGTTTGAGTAATGTTTAGGGGATCTTTTGTGAGTGAGATGTTGACAGCTATATATGTGTACCGGAAGCGTGTGATACTCCGTGCATGATTATGTTAGTGGGTGAACGTATTCCAGTAATTAACATGACAGTACACGGGAGGCATTAAACGGACAGAACAACAGAGTTCAAGTGAAAAGAAAATGAATGGCATGAATGTCATAAGATAATTTGATATCGTTTCAGCTATAGGGTAGACTTGGGAAGTACTGGCATAGTGACATCGGCAAGAGAAAAGAAGTGAGT
Organism: Lycium ferocissimum; assembly: GCF_029784015.1. Taxonomy (NCBI): domain Eukaryota; kingdom Viridiplantae; phylum Streptophyta; class Magnoliopsida; order Solanales; family Solanaceae; genus Lycium; species Lycium ferocissimum. Next base: position 13,329 of record NW_026716313.1, read on the forward strand.
GGATAAATAGTAAGAGGGACCGGAACATCGAAACAGAAGTTCGGTTTGACCGAGAGAGAAAAATGCAGACGTAAGGCGAATATGATCAGATAGTAAGATAAGTATACCCCTAAAGGGGGGAAGCAGATACGAGAAGTGTAAGTGCCGGATAGAGACAATTAAAACCACAACGCAGTTGGCGCGGATGCTTAGTCTGCTGATAAGGTTCCCTATCAAGATAAGTTAGTAAAATCTAAGAGCCATGAAAAAGGATAAGAATTAGGGTAGAAACTGAGACGGTGCCGAGAATTTAATTGTGAAGATTTGGAACGACGTGATATTAGGAGGTGGAGGTTTACAAAGAAATATGGTAAAAGAACGATAATGAGTAACCTACAGTGGTGTTGTGAGAAAAAAAAATACAACTGTGTGGGACCAAAGGTTGAGATGTGGTCAATAAGGCTCTTCGTTAATAATGTTACGCCTTATGAAAAGCACAAGGGAAGACTAGAAAAGCCGTCAATAGCAGAAGGGAAGTATAGGAAACGAGAGGAGTTTGGATTCAATAATACCACTATGGTGATAATTTAGGTGCGTTAAGGGAAGGAGTGAAGATGGGTTGGACTAGGTTACCGAGATAATGTACATATAACGTTACTAGTCGAGCATAAGATGATTAAGCAAGATGAACGGAATTGATTGGCTACCGAAAGAGGGAGAAATTATGTATTTCACAAAAAGCGTAATAAGATTCGGCAAGGAGGAGACGTCTAACTCAAGATACGGTTGTGAGGCAAGAATGTTGAATACTAAAGACATGGCTTGCGTTAAGATATTGTGACGAAGTGATAACAGGAAGGAGATAACTTCAGGAGCTGAAGAGAAACGAAAAAGAAATATAATCAGTAGATGGGACTGTATGTCGTGGTGATAAGGAAAACCCCCGATATCCTTATGAGACCCTACGGGACTAGTTGAACATTCGAGGACGAATGTTCTAAAGGGGGGAAGGATGTTATATCCCGTATTTTGAGTAACGGGACAACTTGAGTGAATTATGAGAAGTTAGGGACAAGGCTATCCCGAGAGACTTTCGTTTGTTTAAAGGCTTAAATTGTGTATGATTTGTATGTCTTGAAAATGTTAAAGAAACACTTGGAGGAATTTTCCATTTTTAGCAAGTGTGCTATTTTGGGAAAGTTTGAAAATTCAAAAAAATATAGAATAAATGGCCATGTGGCCGGCCACCTTAGGGTGAACCATGGCCACATGGATGGTTATAAATTGGGGACTTAAAAGATGACTAATAAGTCATCTTCCTCATTTTATGTTCTAGAAAAATCAAGAAAAGCTTGAAGGAGAAAAAAAGGCCTATTCGGCCATGTCCTAGAAATTCAAGACAATTTTTGAGCCATCAAAAAATTAAATTCTTCAAGCAAACTTGTTAATTCAAGGGTGCTCGTTAACGTGGAGTCGTTGTTTCGGGCGTTAGATTACTCGTTTTCTCTAGCCACCAACTTTGGGCAAGTTGAGAAGTTGAAGAAGAAAGGTGAGTTCTAATCTTGTTTTATGTGTTGTGAATGGTTTATATGTGTTGTAGTATGCTAAAAAGGAAGAAATTCATGTTAGAAGACGTGTTGAAGTTGGGCCGTGTAAGTGGTGTTTTGGCCGTGTGTGTGTGTGTTGTGGTGAAAGCCATGAATTAATGTTAATTAGCATGTTTTGAATGTTGTAGAGTGAAGAAAAGAATGAAAATCATCTTTGTGTGTGGTTATGGTGTTGGCCGAATGGCCCTCTTTTGTGTAGTTGAGAATGAACAAATTGTCGTTAGTGTTTTCGTTATCGTCGTTATGGATTTTATAAGGAAAAATGCAAGTTTGATGACTCAAAACAATGTTATGTTAGTTATGGGAGGATTTGGAAGTTTATGTGGATTTTATGTGATTTTTGTATTTATGATAATTGTCTTGATAATGTGTGGATTAGTAGTATAATTCATGAATTTGGAAGAAAAGAATGTGTTTAGTGTTGTTCTCGGGTTGGAGACAATTTCGGGTAAGTTGGGACATTATTTGGGTTGGTTGAAAAATTGTGTGATTTGTTTAAAGTGTTCTTGTATATGGTTTGAGTGGGTTTGGATTGGTAGTTGAATATATAAACGTTAATATTGGTTTGAATGTAAGCGGTTGAGGTAGTAAAATGGAAATTACGAATGTTGTTGAAGTCATGTAAAAAGAACTATTTATGTTGAAATGTGATTGCAGTGCTTGTTGATGTTGTTGGAATTGTCATTGGGTTGGTTGTTGATATTCTGAGCCGAGTCATATTCTCGGGGCGGCAAACTTATAGGGGAGATGCTGCTCGAATTTCTGTAGCCAAATATTGAGTTAAGATTGCATTCCAAAAAGGCCTATAGTAATGTTTGGTAACTATGACCATTTGTAGATTTTGAGCAAATCGGGACTTGAGTTTGGACAAGCGAGGAAGGCGAATAAGGTATGTAAGGCTTACCTCTTCTTTCTTTGGCATGTCTTAGATGTAATAGGCTTGAATACGTGTCTCGGGGACCACTCTAATTCTAGAAATCCGAGCTTGAATTTGACTACTATTCATTCAGTAGAATTGAATCAAATGCTTACGAATAGTTGAAAGAATTGTCTGAACACCTAGAACTTGCATGAATAGGATCCGATTACCCTAAAACTCTCATAAGTAATGTCATGAAACGTATTATACGCAAATTGTGTACGCCGCCTCATTTGACCCGAGGTGGGCCCCTAGTTTCCGAGATTTCTCCACGTTGGCTTAATTGACTTATTTTAAGCGATATGCAAGTACGATTTTTGACTAAGTTTCGACTATTAAAAAGTGATCATTTTGACTATTCCATTGAGTCCTATGATACATTTTGCCATGTACTAACGATCCCAAAGGTTTTGTCTTTGACATAAATTGTGCAACTCGAAAGGTATGATCTATGGCTATTCCATTTCTTTTAAATGATCTATCACCGAATTGTTCTTTCGAGTCTTGGCAAACGGCGTGTGTTTTATATTGCATATGGTTTTCTCACTACTCGCTCGTGCGAATGTTATGACATCTTTCCGCGTCCGGGCCAGGGCATGTATTCGTGCAATTCCACTGCATTGTTCACCGCGTCCCTCACTAGAGGGCCGGGGCATGTTATATATATATATATATATATATATATATATATGTATATGATGATGATGTGATGACGGGGAGGTGGCCAGGATGGCATATGATGATTCCTTTTACCGCGCCCCTCACTAGAGGGCCGGGGCATGTTACATGTATAGGCATGATGATTTTACTTACCGCGTCCCTCATTAGAGGGCCGGGCATGTTATGTAAGAATATGTTCATGATGATTTCTTTAATTATGATACTCGGTCCATTAATGATTTTGAAAAACATGATTTACGTTCGAGGTAAGTTTTATAAGATCCGACTCTTCTTACTACTTTTTCTGTCCTCTTTATTTTCGTATGATTTAGTTATTGTGTTCTACTACTTTACATACTCGGTACATATTTAAATCGACCCCCCTTTCTTCGGGGGTTGCGTTTCATGCCGCGCGGTACGGATATACGTTTGAGTGAGCCGCCGACTTAGGGTCCCTGTTCGGCTATCTTGAAGAGCTCTGTTCCGGAGCCCATTTTGGTACGATCTTTTGTTACATTCGTGTATATATTTGTTCGGGGTACGGCGGGGCCCCGTCCCGTCATATGATTTTGTTACTCGTGTAGAGGTACGTAGACATGTACGTGGGTGTGGCTATATACGTACGACTATATGCACGTATTGTATGTTTGGGCGGTTTATTCACCGCGGCAGCCTTGTCGGCTCGCCTATATATGTGTATATGGATATGTTGGCCCTGTGTGGCCTTTGTTGGTATTTTCTGTGTGCAGGTAAATTTTGGTTAGTAAGAAAAATAGAGGAAACTCTGCCCAAATTTTTTTTGAGTATTTGAGTTACTATTTTTGGCTTTTGGTACGTACGGGTGCCCAGTCCGGGCGCTAGTCACAGCCTACGGGGTTGGGTCGTGACAAAAGCGAGGCCTTTTGGCATTCTGATTATCCTATTTGTTTTCTGAACCCCTTATGTATGATTTGTATGTTAGATGTGGGTACTTTGGTATTCGGGTTATTATGCTCACGTTCTGTACACCTTAATTCGGTTATGACTTCGTTTTTACGTACTTCTCGCTTTGCATACTCGGTACATATTCATCGTATCGACCCCTTTCTTGGGGGCTGCGTTTCATGCCGTGCGGTGTACCACAAATGAGTAGGTGATGTTAGCGAGAAGAGGTTCATTTTACGGATTGGCGAGCTCCATTTCCTCCGGAGTCCGCCGAGTACGAGTGCTTTTGTATGGTATCCGAGATGTTGGTAGAGACTTTAGATAGTGTCGTGTGTGATGTCGGTTTGTAAGCGGCTACGTAACCGATGTATTATTATACATTATGCTGCGTATTTATTTTGTAATCGGCTATGTAAGCCGATATATCGCACGCATTATGTTACGATTCGCTATGACTACAGATTTTATTTGATTGGAAAAGGACGAAAAGTATGATGTTCTTTGAAAATTTTCCCTCTGCATTTTGACACGTTTTGCGGGCCCAGTATGATTATGTGTATTACGAAAGTTTGCGGGTTCGCTCGGCCCTAGGTAAGGGTCGGGTGCCCATCACACCCTATCGGATTAAGGGTGTGACACGGAAAACGAGTACAATAACCAGAATACCAAAATGCTTGCTTTTGAAACACAAATCATGCATGTCAATATCATATATCATATCCGGCCCATTATAGGACTCGGTGAACATGGTCGCCACCCCGTCTTTGGCGCCATAACACAGCATACTCCAGAACACAGCATAACTCCGTATCACAGCATAACTCCGTATCACAGCATAGCTCCGTATCACAGCATAACACCATAACACAAAGATAACACCATAATATATATATATATCGTGCCGGCCCTCTAGTGAGGGACTCGGTGAAAGATGTAATAACAGTATGCACGAGCAGAGTAGTGAATAACCATATGCATATAAATCATCTTTTGAGACTCAATAGATAAGTAGACTAACCAACGCTCGAGTATTAGGATGATAGCCATATTAAATACTCTTTGAACATCATTATGAACTATACCAAAATAAGGCCTCAGGGATCATAGACATGTATCAAATTAATACGAAACAGCTTATGAAAGTTATGGTCATTAGTTATTATGAAGTCTTTCAAGAATAGGAACTTTTACGCATCGTTTACTATCCAATCATATAGAAACTCGAGGGCAGTAGCTCAACTATATTAAGAAGTCTAACATCAAGAAGTGAATAAGAATCATAAACATGCTCGGAACTTATGAATAGAGTTACCCCGAAGCTCATATCGTATCATACTTACATCTAGGACATGCCAAAAGAAAGAAGGGATAGGCTTTACATACCTTTACCAACTCCTTTTCATAGGCTCATGAGCTTAGTCTCCTTCTAAGTGGAATCTACAGCAGCAACGCACATGATACTAACGTCACAATAGCTCTTATCGACAGCTTATGGACGTTAAACACATTCTAACCAAGCTTGAACAGCATCACCTCTATTTTCCTTTACTTTCCCAAGCCTACTTTTAGACATATTAACATCTATGGGGCAACAACAATCTTAGTGAACAATAACAAGCTACAAGCTTATTAACTTAGGAAACAACAAGTCCCCGTCTGCTTTCCTAATTACAATAACAAGTCCAATATATCAGTAACACATTTACATGATTTCTACCCTTGATGCATCACAAAAACTACAACCATATCAAATTTACCAATTCTATCCATAGAACACCATACACCCCACGTCAAAATAGTCCAACAAACAATAACAATACATATCGGCTTCTGACCGTCGATTTGTAAGTTCTCACCAAAGACATACCTTGGATGCTGATATGAGCTCGTAGAAGATTTTAGATGACGGATTGTACCTTTGTTGGCCTCTATCAAACTTCCCGTGACTTTACTTCATCACGAGGTAAAAGTTGGTCTTCTTGAAATAGAAAACGTTGCTACTATGCTGGAAAGAAACATTGTTGCTACCTTGTCTTAAGACAATTTTTGCTAACGTAGAGAAGTTTAAAATGGGAGTTGCTGCATACATTTTTTTTTTTTTTTTTTTTGTTAAAAATCTGAACTAAGGATGTCTAAGAAATGAAAGCAACATTTTCACTTCCCATTTCATATGCCAAAAACGTCCAGCAAAGTAAAACAAAGACTTTAGATATACTCCCCACTTTACTCGTGTAACTAGGCATTAATGCCTTTTAATACACATCTCCTAAATCTGCCACAACAACATTATCATTTTATGTCATGCAAATTGATTAACTTGCTGCCACTTGTCCATAAAATACATGGACCATGTCCACATATTAATTACCCAACAACCCCAATTAATTTCTTGATCTCAATTCACTTAAACATGGATCACTTTTAACACACTTCATATACTCATTATCATAATCATGAAATATGCTACTACTCCGTAGCTTTTTTTTTTTTTTTTTAGCACACATAAAAAATTATTTCCAATCACCGTCACCACAATTTTAAATCTTAAATTATTTCAGCACTACATTTCTTGCATATACTGAATTCTTAATTTTCCTGCTTCAATATGACTAAATTCTCCAGGCTTGGGTAGATTTGCTCGTGTTGGACGGTTAAATTTCCCGGTTCAAAATACAGGATATTATAACTTGGACCGTATTTCATTCAAATAAATTTTCAAATCTCGACGAAACTTATTTTCTTCGATTTGTTTAACCTCTAATAGTTACAACACCTCTATACCATCACTCTAAACACCTATAAACTTGGGGGATAACCTCGTGTCCGTTACTAATATCATTTAATTCGTAAACTGTCCAACGCACGAGAACACGGGATGTAACCGTTTCTGTTTAATATTTCCGCAAATATTAGTCATTTATGCAAAATAGTACGTTTCAGGAATCGAAAGTGGTAAAAGTTTGCCCAAAATTGGGCGTTTGGGGTGTCAGACTACAACACTCAGGCTAATACCCGAAGGTTCTTAGCTTAAATAGGACCCTACGTAAGTCCACCCAAAAACGGTTTTGAAAAAATTGTTAAAGTATAGGAAAATAGTTTTAAGAAAATAGGTTGAATATATGATTTATATAGTATTGTATATATATATGTAGTCCATTCTTTATTTTTTTTTTCCTTCTATAAGTTTGAGCCAAATTTTATTATATTTTCCTTTAACCTAAGCCTAATTCAATTAAAATTAGTCCCTCAAGTTTGAACATTGGTCCAAATATGCCCATAAGTCCATAAGCAACCCGCATAGTCCATAAATTCATACCAGTCCACAGGTCTAAAAATTATTCAAATCAGTCCCATTATTTACTAAGTTCATCAATTTTGGTCCCAATTAGACTAAATTGAATCATTTGAAGTTACAAGCTATAACAAAGTTTCCAAAATTAGTTATGTGGTTTTAAAATCAAGTTTATGTGACTTTAAATGTGGGGATAATCTTAAGGGTTCCAATGTATAAATAAATACACAAGTACCGAATTTAAATGCATAAATAAAGAGATAAAGGACTTGGGCGGACCAAGCCCAATAAGAATATATCATGCATTTGGGAAATCCTCGGGTCCAAATGTATGCTCCAAATTGAGTTGACTCGATCTAGACACGTTAGTGGGCCCGTATACTCAACATTAGTACACATTCATAAATTAAACTAAATATAAGAATTAAATTGAATTATAATTATTTTCATAGCAAGAAATGAATTACAAATAACATTGGGTCAAACCCAGTAGCAAGTATCGCAAAAAAAAGGGGGCCTAATAAAGGCTAAGGGACTATTGATCTCAGAAACACGTAACCAAGTAGCTCAAAAGAAAACGAATGACCAGGGCCTGAACGGGAGGCCCAAGACCAAACACCTCAAAAATTCCACTAAGGCGAAGCTCCAATATTCACTAAGTATGCATAGGTATGCATTCTTACCGGAAGGGCAACACAACATGTTGCATACCCTCCAAATATTCAATATACATCCCAAATTTACCACTCTAATTCCCAAAAATGACCAAAACTATGTAAGCAAAGCAACATCACTGTTTTGAGTGTCAAAAATCATAGTAACACACCACACAAATTCCTGAAGGGGAATTAAGGGAGCATTGGTGTAAGAACAATTAATCAGGAATCCACAGAAGACAAGCAAAACTTAGATTACTCATAAATAAACCTTCAAAGGCTACAAGGAACACATTGAATTTAGTTTTAGGATGACAGTTCAGCTAATAGGTAGGATTAGGATCAAACATGGTCAAACTAAGTGTACGTCCAATCTATTTGTCACGACCCAACTGGAGGGCCGCGACGAGCACCCGGTGCTAGCCCACCCAGGCACCCCTTTTTCATACTTATACTTCACATTCTAGGTGAGCCACATCATTATATCATACTTTTCGTTCGTCATCATTCTAAGCTCATCGGGCAATAACATATTTATATCATCAATGAACATCTATGCCCATATACAGGTACGTACGCGCCGACAAGGCGAACAAAATAACATCCCAAATATGGGCGGACAAGGCCGAACATATCTAACCATATACACAATGTCTACGAGCCTCTAAGAAGGGTACATCATATCATGTCATATGGGCGGGGACCAGACCCCGCTTCGTGCCCATGAATATATACACAAAAAGAATATATACTAAAAAGGCACGACTCACGAATGAAATGGGCTCGCTATGTAGTCCGAGATAGTACGGCTATGGATCGAATGTGCTCCCGGCCACTGCGGGCATGACGCGAGCGTCCACAAACAAAAGGACGTCGATACGAAGAATGTCTGAGTATGTAAAGCATGATCAATATCAATATGGGAGCATAAAGGATAACATCTAAACTAATACGGTGGGAGATAATAGCATCATCATCGTACGCACTTTTTTTTTTTCATAGGGACGTTCTATTTCTATTTCACCCTCGTGTGCATACATTTGTAT
>NW_026716314.1:0-18108 GCF_029784015.1 Lycium ferocissimum
CCCCGGGGAAATGAACCAATATTTTTAAAAAAAAAAAAAATAATTTCATCGGGTTTAACTGCCCGCTTCAAAAATCTTAACCGGACCGTATAAAACATGGTTAACCGAACCTGCTTAATCGTACCAACTGCTCCGCTCTCCGTTTTACCGTCCTATACCATTGAACCTATAAACCGACCACGATGGTTTACCTGAACTAGTGAAGTCACGAAATATTATCTACGATAACAATGAAGTCACCTTGATTTATTTTACTGTTATACCGGGAAAAGTTTATAACTTTATTGTTACAAAGTTTAGTGTCCTATAACTGTCATTATGGTTTAGTACTGACGTTACTAGTTCGATTACTTTAAAGTGATCATATGTAGAGATTTTATTATTGTTATAGTGAATAAAATTCAATTACTAAATGAGATATTAACCCAATAGCAAATTAAGCTACGTGTCAAAGTCGTCAAATCAATATTTTTTTGGCATATGACTGTAATTAGACCATCTTTGAACAACTTGGCTTCGAGCAGAATGAGTTCAGGTTGGCTTGTGCATATGTTGACAAATCCGACAGCTACACACAAGTTGGCAAAAAGATAGTACATCTTATGCACAAATGGTGATAGAAGATATATTAACTGTTTTGTAGGAAATTGCTACAGTTTTCAAGATATTTGGAACCGGTTTGTACCGTTCGTTCAGGTCTTCAGGATCCTTATTTTGATTTGGTCAGTAGGAAAAAGTATGAATATTTCATTTATACTTACTTTTTATTTGTTTTTTTTTTTTTTTTTTCATGAGGTCAAATTGGATACTTACTATTTTGATATTCAGGCCTATAAGGATGTACAGTAATTTATTTGACTTTCCCCGTCGATGTTCCTTTTGCTATGACATGTAGTACTGTTGTTGTATCTAATTTAATTATTTTAAACCAAATAAAAAAAATATGATTTAATTACAGACACACAAAATATGCTTCTTTACAACTCTCCCGTGTCCAGTGGGGAGACACCTTTTAGCAATGAATGTCATGCTGCTTTCCAAAGAAATTCATTTTATATATGTAACTGATAATTCTTTTGAAAAAACATGTATATATACAATAAGTGAATACTGCTTGAAATGTATACAAAGTAAATACTGGTTTTAATTTGGACATGAAGTAAAGCCTTGAAACTATTAAATTCTCATATCAACCTACTTAAAAACTGAACTATCATTATTTGCAAGTTGAAATTTGTCGATCAACATTTACAAACACAACTTTAGTTTTGAAATGTAAAATATTAAAAAAGGAATTGATTAAGAAGTATTCCAAGTGAAATAATTGTTTCGCTCAAAAACTTAAGCTTTTTTGCAACTGAAAGTCATATCAACTTCCTAATGGAGCACTTATTTAACTTCAATTTCAAATACTCATTTAATTAATTTTAATCAAATATTATCCAAATGCCCAATTATATTCATTGATCTTTATATGTCCAATAGTAAAAGCTTAGAAAGTGGCATCCAAAAAAATGGGTTTCATTGTAAAATTCATGAAATATGTGTCACATGATGCTAATTAAACACGACATTAAAAATAAATATATTCTCTCCTACTCAAAATTTAAATTAGAAAAACAAGAAAAAAAAAATATCAAATTTCCTTTGAAGACAAGTTTCCAGCCCATCAAATTATATAGCCCTCTCCTTCACACACCCCAAAGCGAAGCACTTCATGTTAGCTTTGAGATAATTCTTACCCTACAAACAGTTCCCAATTTGTATCAAACAACATTTTTTGGTCCAAATTGTTTTGTTTTCTTTCCTCTTTGAATGTATACTTTAAATGCCCACACAATTCTTCTCTATTGTCAAAGCAAAGGGACCCTCCCCCAGTTCACATCCAGACATTATGCTTAGGTTTTTAAGCTAAAAAGTAGATCTGTTTCATAACCAAGAGACATGAAATAATTTAATAAACGTGACAAAAAATTGCTAAAAAAGTAGTGGCTAAGACAATAAGAAGATAACAATAAAAATCTAATCATAGATGATATCATTATCCTTTAAATAGCTTGCCTTTGTTCAATTCTCATGTCAATGAACTGAGACAGAAAGCGTGCACATTATATGTACTAGTAATATGGGACGCTGTTTAATTTGGAAATCATGCAGATTGATTGGATGTGATCTGCTTCATGCAGCTACATGTTGAATCTTCAATGTATATTCTTAAGCATATGGAGCTGTAAGCGAGATTTAAAGTTTATGGGGTTTGTGATACCATACTAAACTTACTTGACCAATTTAGTAGTTGTGTTGAAATTTACATTTGTACATATTTCGTAGATGTTACGATCCGGGTGGTTATTTGCTGTGTTATCGTCCGTTTTATCGATCCTCTTCTCGCCAAATTTTCAAGGCTTATGGGCCTCATATATTTGTCTTCTTATTAGAGTTTAACCCCATCCAAAGGGAAAGTTACACAAATACAATTTTTTCAAATAATAATTAAAAAGATTACAACTACTTTCAAAAAATTACATAAATACAACTTATTCAAAATTTTAACTTCTTAATTACAAAAATATAACTTTTTACGTTCCTAAAATATCAATAATACTTAATTTTAGGAGTTACTGCCATTAATGCATATCCACTTTTTACTTTCTCTTTCATTAATGCATATCCACTTTTTACTTTCTCTTTCTTTCAAAATCTTTAGAATGTAATTTTCCAAATAAACATAACAAAATCAACTTCATATACCATATTCTATCTACCGTTTTAAAAAGACTTTTTTTTTTCTTTCATTTCCTCCTTTTTATTCTTCTTTTTTAAATTTCACTTGATGATATTTCAATTTTTTTTTTGTGACTAAAAGAAATTATTTGAATATATTAATATTAAGAAAAGTACATGAAAAGATATGATATATGGAAATATGGTATAATAAATGTACATGAAAATATACCTTAGAAAGTATATGGTATATTCAAATTGGTATATTAAATGAAAAGATGATAACAAAATTTTTGTGAATATAATAGTAGAAATATATATTTAAGTTTGTATATTATAAAGAGTACATAATATAATAATATTATTTGTGTATATAGTATATAATATTATATATATCTAATATATGAATACATTACTCTATGTGCCAACCAATTGTACTCTACAATAACATATAAAGTGTACAATAGACAATATATAGATAGAATAATATAATTACTTATGGATTACCACTAAAATAGGATCTTAATTAATAATTGACACCCCATATCATTAAACTTGGCTTCCTTTCTGCCATCACATATTTACTATTCAATTTTTTTCTCTCTCTTCCATGAAATAGGAAAATTAACTCAATTAAATTTATATTTGTATATATTTAATATAATAAACAATATATGCCTAATATATACAATAATTTATGTGGTCAAAGATATATATATACACACACACTTTAGGAAAATACTTTTTGTTTAATATACATAAGAAATTATTCTATATATAGTATATACTAGTTAATATATATACTTGTTCAAGAAATTGTATAATATATATCATATAAACAGTAGTATACTATTTTATGGATTAATGCTAGCTGAGTATATTGGGATGTTTAGAAAAGTAATTAATGTGTTTTGATATGTATTGTCACGACCCAAGTGAGTCGTGATGAGTGCCTGATCTCTAGTGACCAAGCACCCATCTACTCATACCTGGATAACACTGAATAACAAAGACCCATGAATAACTTCATCTGAACTATACTGACTCAAGAAAAGATAACATTATGAACTCGTAATATATATATATATATATATATATATATATATATATATATATTGAAAGGGACGGCGTGTGCTCTAGTGCCGGCAATATACGTTGTACACAAAAGAATAGGAGCCCACAAGGCTACACCACATGTCATCTACATACAACCTGCCTGTTGCACTTCTACACAGAATATAAAGTTGTAGAAAGGATGGGACTGTGGGCCCTGTCCATACCCATAGACATACACATCTCAAAAAAATAAAACAAAATAATCTCCGGATCAAGGAGCGCATGACTGGCCCTTGATGGAAGTCCTATTGCGGCGGACGCCCGTCTGTCTACCGAACTCGCGGGCATGAACGCGTTTCCCGAGCACAGTGGAAGTCGGGCATCGAGTATTGTACTGAGTATGTAAGGCATAAGAGTAACATGTACATAAGAATCATGATAGGAATCTGAAACTCATAAGTCAAATGGCTGGTCATCTGTATGACTGATTATCTAAAAACATCTGTATAATTGAAAGTGCCTCTACGGTGTATGATATGCATGCTCTCTTTAAAAAAAATCATATACATCTATATATATAGTAAACTGCCCGACCATATAGGTGCGGTGTTATCATCAAATGAATAGTATATGCGCGATCTGATCATATAGGCACGGTGTTATCATCATCCCGCGTCCGGGGACGATATGTCATAAGCCGCACATTTGCGTGGTGTGTCCGCCCTCGGCCGACTATAGTGCGACACGGTGTTTATCTTGTGCCATGTAGGCGCGGTGTTATAAACATACATACATAGATGTAAATGCATGAAAGACTTATGAAAAGTATACTCTGGACTACTCTGAGCAACATAAGATCTCTGGAAGCCATAGACATAAAATATAGGAAATCGAGGATAGCATGAATTCGTATCATCTAAGTGAGGTAGTCTTTGAAACTCGCTTGCTTATTGTATTCGTTGGATAATAAGGATCATGCCAAAAGAACAAGAAGGACAGCCTTAACATACCTCAAAGCGTATCTAATTGTCCAACGTCTACTTTCTCATTCGTGCAAGTCTTGAAGGAACTAAGATACCAAGAATCAAACTCTAACTCCAATTCCAAGCTCATCAACTTCAAGGAAACCCTAGGAACAACCTTTTTCTTCACTGCTTCAGGGTTTACATGGCTCGGATCTTGCTAAAATTCTTCCAATATAATAGAAAATGATAAGAGAAATATCTAAGGGTTTTCTTCGGGTCTCAGAATGAGGAAATGAGGAATAAAATCACGGGACTAATTATTTATAGATGGAACTAGAAAGTTCACGGCGGGTCGAATAGTGGGTTGACGGCTCGTCGACGTGCTCCATTGACCTGCCACTTGTGATTCAGAGACGGCGGCTCGTTGACGACGTATAACGATTGCTCGTCAACGTGTTGACGGCCCATCTAAAATGACTGGTTTCTGCAGACTTCCCTGAGTCGCTACGACTCGCGTCTATTCGATTCGTTTAACTTCTAATCCTGTTGTATTGCAAAGAAAGTATACTTATACTTTGGTATACGTGAGATAAGGAACTTAGTATTTCAAAACTCGGTACTAATCTCTATTCCAAGGGCATACACCACCCAAACCATAGACTTTCTATGCGATGAAAATGAGAAGCGTAACATTCTCCTCCTCTTAGAAGCATTTGTCCTTGAATGTTCGTACAAGTCATGGGCTATAAAAATTTCGGCAGAGTCTCCCTTGTAAATATACCAATCCCACCTGCACACAGCAACCCAATACAATGCCACACAGGGCCACATGCTAAAATATACAACACCATGGCCTCACACGACCAATCACAATAACTATAAATGAAATCAATACCTGAGGGTGATGATGTCTCTAACTGTGCCTCTAGGGTAATGGAAATAAATACGGGTACTTAGTCTTCATATCCTCCTCAGCCTCCCAAGCTATTTCTTCAATATTGTTATTTCTCCACACAACTTTAATGGAAGCTACATCCTTGGTTTGCAATGGACGAACTTGTCTATCCAATATAGCCATAGGGATCTCTTCATATGATAATTGCTCAGTCACATGGATATCATCTACTGGTAAAATTCTCGATGGATCTCCTATACACTTATGGAGCATGGACATATGGAATACTAGATGTACAGAATCCAACTCAGAAGGTAGTTCTAGCTCATATGCTACCTTACCCTCTCTATGAATGATTCTATATGGCCCAATGTATCGAGGGCTCAACTTACCCTTCTTGCCAAATCTCATCACTCCCTTCATAGGTGAGATCTTCAGGAAGACCCAATCTCCTACCTCAAACTCTAGTTTGCACCACCAGTTATCTCCATAGGATTTCTGTCGACTCTGCGCCGCTAGTAACCGTTCTTAAATCCCTTTCACTCTGTCAACTACTTGCTGTGTTAAGTCCGGGCTTGCTAGCTGATTTTCTCCAACATCAAACCATCCTATAGGAGATCTACATCTCTGCCCGTATAAAGCCTCACAAGGAGCTATCTGGATACTGAAATGGTAACTATTATTATATGCAAACTCAATAAGAGGCAAATGATCATCCCAGCTACCCCGAAAGTCAATCACACAAGCACTTAGCATGTCCTCAAGTGTCGGTATAGTACGCTCTGCTTGTCCATCTGTCTCCAGATGAAATACAGTACTAAAACTTACCTGAGTCCCCAATCCATTCTGAAAAGATCTCTAGACGTTAGCTGTGAACTGCGCCCCTTTATCTGAAATAATGGCTGTAGGAAGACCACGAAGTTATACAATCTCTCTAAGATAGAGCTTCGCATAATCTTCAGCTGAATAAGTAGTTCTGACAGGCAGAAATTGGGATGACTTTGTAACCCTATCAACTATGACCCATATT
The DNA here is from genome assembly GCF_029784015.1 of Lycium ferocissimum. Classification (NCBI taxonomy): domain Eukaryota; kingdom Viridiplantae; phylum Streptophyta; class Magnoliopsida; order Solanales; family Solanaceae; genus Lycium; species Lycium ferocissimum. The sequence goes on from NW_026716314.1 coordinate 6,671, forward strand.
GAATCATACTTCCGTTGAGTACGGGGCAAACCTGTAATGAAATCCATATTGATTACCTCCTATTTCCATGTCAAAATATCCATAGCCTGTAATAAACCTCAAGCTTCGGTGCTCTATCTTGACTTCTCGATAATTCGGACACCGAGCAAAAACTTTGCTTTATATCTCTTTTCATACAATCTCACCAATAAACTTCCTTGATATCATCGTACATTTTTGTTATGCCCGGGTGAATATAATAGCGAGAATAGTGGGCTTCCCTCATAGCCTGCCGACGAAGCCCTGCAACATTAGAAACGTACAATCTTTCTCGATACTTGAGTACTCTATCTCATGTGATCACAAAGGACATATTTTCTTTCTGAGGAGCTATATCCCGATAATGAACTAAAACAGGATCCTTCACCGATGTTCCTTTATCTCTGCTACCAAAGATGACATTATGATCTTGAACCGTAACTCGGCATCACTCTATACGAATCTATCAATGAACTCCAAGACTGGCTAGCAGACAAACTTCGCGGACTAGCTCCCTCTTCTCTGGTTGCAAATATGATAGGTTACCCATAGATTTACGACTAAGGGCATCGGCTACTACATTAGCCTTTCCAGGATGATACAGAATATCAACATCATAATCTTTCAACAACTCTAGCCATCGCCTCTGACGTAAATTCAAGTCCTTCTGCTTAAAGATATACTGGAAGATCTTATGGTCGGTATAGATAAAAACATGGACACCATATAAATAGTGCCTCCATATTTTCATGGCATGGATCACCGCTGCTAACTCAAGATCATGCATTGTATAGTTCTTTTCAAGCGTCTTCAACTGCCTAGAAGCATAAGCAATAACCTTACCATGTTGCATTAGTACACAACCCAATCTAATACCTGAAGCATCACAACATATCACATAGCCATCTGTTCCCTCTAGAAGAGTCAAGACGGCTGCTGAGGTCAACTTATCCTTTAATATCTGAAAACTCCACTCACATGCATCTATCCACTAGAATTTAACTGATTTCTGAGTCAGCTTGGTCAATGGGGCTAAAAGAGAAGAGAATCCTTCCACGAACCTTCTATAATATCCTGCTAGTCCCAAGAAACTACGTATCTCCATTGGTGTTGTGGGCCTTGGCTAATTCTTCACAGCTTCAATCATTTGAGTATCCACCCTAACACCTTTATCTGAATTAATGTGACCAAGAAAAGCCATAGAGTTCAACCAAAATTCACACTTGGAAAACTTCGCATATAATTCTCTATCTCGAAGAATTCTAAGCACTGTACGTAGATGATCTACACGATCAGCCTCTGACTGTGAATAAACCAGAATATCATCTATAAACACAATCACGAACAAATCTAAGAAAGTTCTGAATACACGATTCATCAAGTCCATCAATACAGCTGGAGCATTAGTTAACCCGAATGACATGTCACGGAACTCATAGTGCCCATATCTAGTCCCGAATGTCGTCTTTGGAATGTCTTCCTCCTTCACCCTAACCTGATGATATCCCGATCTCAAATCTATTTTTGAGGAATATCTGGCACCCTGCAGCTGGTCAAATAAATCATCAATCCTCAGAAGTGGATACTTATTCTTTATAGTCACTTTATTCAATTGCTTGTAATCAATACACATTCGCAAAGAGCCATCCTTCTTCCTAACAAATAATACCGGCGCTCCCCACGGCGATGTACTGGGCCTAATAAAGCCATTCTTGAGTAAATCCCTCAATTGCTCCTTCAATTCTTTCAACTCCGCGTGTGCCATTCTATAAGGAGGAATAGATATTGGCTGAGTATCTGGCAATAGATCAATAGTAAAATCAATCTCCCATTCTGGCGGAATGCCTGGAAGCTCATCTGGAAACACCTCTGGAAACTCATTGACCACAGGGACAGACTGAAGGGTCGGTGACTCTGCTTGCACATTCTGGACCCGAACTAGGTGATAAATATAACCTTTTCTGATCATCTTTCTTGCCTTAAGGTAGGAAATAAACCTACCCCTCGGCGAAGCAGCATTACCCTTCCACTCTAGGACTGGCTCGTCGGGAAACTGGAATCGAACTATCTTTGTTCTGCAATCAACATTAGCATAACAGGAAGCCAACCAATCCATACCCATAATAACATCAAAATCAATCATGTCTAACTCAATCAAATTTGCTAGGGTATGGCGATTACAAACTATCACTACACAACCTCGATATACTTGCCTAGCTATAACTGGATCCCCAACTGGCGTAGACACCTCAAACGATTTAATCGATTTAGGCTCTATCCTAAACTTGCCAGCAACAAATGGATTAACATACGATAAGGTGGAACCTGGGTCAATCAGTGCGTATGCATCATAGGAGGAAACTGATAATATACATGTAATAACATCTGGAGACGACCCACGATCCTGTCTATCAGCCAATGCATAGATGCGGTTCTGAGGACCGCTTGAACCAGATGCTTCACTCCTTCCTCTACCACGTCCTGCTGGTGTCTAAGAACCTTGCCCTAGAGGGCGTATAGTTAAAGAAGACGTAGCTATGGACCCTGTAGGCTGAACAATACCTACACCACCCCTCGTCGGACACTCCCTCATCTTATGGCCTAGCTGGCCATAAGCATAACAAGCATCTGATCCCAATCGACACTGTCCAGCGTGTAGCTTACCGCACTGGGCACACCGTGGCAAAGGTGGTCTCACCTGGCCTGACTCCGGTCTGTACTGAGAACCTAAAGCTCTAGAACTCTGACCCGCTCTGAAATACGAAGACCGATCCAACCTCTGGCCTAAAAATCGCTGAGGTGCACTCCCTGCTGAATGAAATGGATACCGAAAATACTGCTATCTCTATCCTCCGCTGAACTTACCACCTATATCTGAAGATCTAGCCCTCTTACCATAGCCCAAGTCACGGTCACGCTTTGTCCGCAGCTGACGCTTACGATCTTCCAGATTATGTGCATATGCTTATATACGGGAAATATCCATACCCGATTATAACGCAGCTGTCGTACACTCATCAATCAAATGTGGCCCTAGACCAGCCACGAAATGATGAACTCGATCCTCTATCTCAGCCACCATAGCTAGGGCATATCTAGCCAATGAGTCAAAGTATACACTGTACTCCTGAACACTCATACTGTCCTGTTGAATGTGTAAAAACCTGTCTGCTCAGGCCCGCCGAACCTCTGGCAGCAAATAATGACGAATACAGGCATCTGAAACTCTCGCCAAATGGCTGGAAGGACATTCTCTCCCTTAGATAGCTCCCATGTCTGATACCACTGCACTGCAACATCACGAAGCCTATAAGAAGCCAACTCCACTGACTCGACCTCATTAGTGTGCATAACCCTTAAAGTCCTCTACATACTATCAATAAAGTCCTGGGGGTCCATATTTTACCTCAAAACGGAGAACTCTAGAGGATATAACCCGAGGAAAGTCTTAACCCTCGCACTACTAGCTTGGCCTGCCTGATCAACACCTGCTCTCTGACGCTGAGCCTGAGCGGCTACCAATCTGGTCAATAGCTGTATAACACCCCTCATATCCTGGCCCGATGCATCTGGCTAAAGAACCTGCGAGTCTTGGCCGGGGTATGCGAAGTCTAAGATGGGCTCTCACTCTGAGACTCGCCAAATGCCCTAGTAGCTCACTGAGTACGGCCAGTGGCCTCACCAGCCATTCCCTTGCCCTTCTGGGCAGCTGTAGCTTTCTTGTGAGGCATCGCTGAAATCAGAACACATTATTAGAAGGCGAACTCTTAACACACGGCTTTATCGCATGATATAAGAGAGAAATAATGACAATTTCCTAAATGTCCTACAACCTCCTGTTTAGAAGTGTGGTGTACAATACACCCAAAAATAAGACTCTACTAGACAGGATCTATAGATAACCCTAGGACGGGACGTTTCTAATAGCACACCTGTCACGACCCAACCGATGAGTCGTGACGAGTGCCTGACCTTTATTGACAAAGCACCCGTATACTCGTACCTAAACATCACTAAATAACTGGGTGGCCATAAGACTTCTAATTGAACCATGCCGCATCAAGAACTATCAACCATTTGTGCATACATACATATATATATATATTTGTACAGAAAAGAACGATCTGCAAGCCGACTAGGCCGCTACATATGTTATGCACAAAAGAATGGGAGCCGAAAAGGCTACATCACCTGCCAACTACATACAATTATCTACAGACCTCTAATGGAATAGTAAGCTGTAGAAAGGATAGGACAGGGCCCCGCTATACCCACATATATACATATACCTCTCAAAATGGCATACTAAAATAGATTGCAGCTCCGGATCAAGTCGTGTGTACTGACTGTTGTTGAGTAGAAATCCTACTGAGCTGGACCGCTTGTCTGTCTACCTGAACCAATGGGCATGAATGCATCCCCCGAGCAATAGGGGAGTCATTATGGATAATGTTTCGAGTATGTAAGGCATAAGAACATCAAGTACATAAGAATCATGAGAGACATCTGAAATATGAAAGCTAATCTCAATATCTCAATACATTTGTGGCTGAACATCTGTATAACTCTGTATAACATGAAAGTGCCTCAAAGGGCGTATGCTATGCATAGGTCATAATATAATTATTAGTGCTGTGGAACATACAGCCCGATCCATATACCATATGTCAGTGCCGAGGAACGTACGGCTCGATCCATATATCATAAGATAGTGCCGAGGAACGTACGACCCGATCCATATATCATCATCATCATCACTGTGAAGCAGCTAATCAGGCGGTAATGCGTATATAATGCTTATCCTTTTCCCATACCCCATATATATACAATATATGCGTATATAACGCCTTCTGGTCAAGGGTCAATATGCATATGTATAATGGATGCAATGCATAAGTATAATGATTAAATAGAACTCTTGGAGTGACATAAGGTCGTACCACCTCCGATAGACATCTTTTGAGCTAACATCATCAATATATGAAATCTCAGGACCCAAGAACAGAAGGAGAAATCATAACAAGGGGTATAGGATCATCAAAGACTGAGGTACTCCTAGTGCTTCTAAGAGTAGAGTAATATGGAAGCTCGTTTACACGTTGTTCGCTCATCATAAGATCATGCCAAAATGAAAGAAGAGACAACCTTAACATCCCTTGGAGCGTATCTACTCATCCAACGTCTACTTCTCAAACTCGTAAGTATACAATCAAGATAACATAAGCCACAATTAGACCCCTTTACCATACTTATTGGCCAATTTAAGTACGAAAAGAGCTTAACGAATTTCGAACAGCATCTCCTTCGTAAACTTACTAATCCCCCAATTTCTAATTCAACCCAAACATCAACAACAACACCAACAACAATATATCAATACTTACATACCAAAATATGATCAAATCTATTCCAAATCATCCCTCAAAACAGCCCTTAATCCTAACTTTACCCTTATTCAACTTACCACTTTCATAACTATATTTCCTTTACTTAAAACCACTAAAACTCTTGATAAATAACTTAAACACAAAGGTAGGAATCATAAACATACCTTGAGGGGACTAGAATACCAAGAATCAACTTCAACTCCAACTCCCAAGCTCCACAACTTCAATAAAACCCTAGGAATAACCTTTTTCCTTCACTAGCTCGGGTTTACGGGGCTCGAATCTGGCTAGAATTCTGCCAATATGATGGAAAATGTAAAGGGGAAATATGTTAGGGTTTTCTCTAGTTGGGAATGAAAAATGTCACACCCCAATCTTCACCAGGGCGTGACGGGCACCCGACCCTCGTCAGAGTCGAGCGAACCCTTAAACGTCGACTCAAATTTTTTTTTTTTAAAACGAGAATTGAAAATTGTAAATGAAATACCAAAATTGACACGTGGCTCAAGGCACCTCAAAACATGATATGTACATACATACGGCATAAAACAAGGCGAGTCAAAAGGGCCTCCGCCATTTCTGTACAACAAAATAATGGCCGACATGGCCAAACAGTAACCATGACTCCCACACTGTTCGCAGACTTCTAAAGAGTATGACCTGCAAATATATACACAACATTATACCAAAACAGGAACAGCCTCCGGAGCAAGAGAAGCTTGCGACTCTCAATACCGGCCTTCCTAAGCGAGGTACCGAGTCACCGGGTCGCGTCCCCGAACTCGCGGGCATGAAACGCAGCCCCCGAAGAGTGGGGGGTCGAATAGGTGTGCCGAATATGTAAAGCGAAAATAAATAGATAATAACCACCGCGCAATTTAAGAGGGAAGAAATCACATACAACCCAATACACCGCAACCTTCGCTTAAGAGAAGGCATAAGTAGATATACAGAGTCGCAAACAAGCCTTAAGTAAATAATTGCAATCCAATTAACAAATCCAGAATAAGTGACACAGTACATCACACGCGCCGCTTCCGGCAAAATAATAATAACAATAACAATACCAATAATAATAATAATAATAATAGCCCCATCGGGCAGCCGCTTCCGGCTCGATATCGATAATGGCCCCTTCGGGCATTGCCGCTTCCGGCATAATAATGAAGATAGCCCCTTCGGGCATTGCCGCTTCCGGCATAATAATGAAGATAGCCCCTTCGGGCATTGCCGCTTCCGGCATAATAATGAAGATGGCCCCTTCGGGCATTGCCGAAGATAATAATAAAGATAGCCCCTTCGGGCATAATAGTAATAATAATAATAAAATGTCGCCCCCCCCTTCGGAGTGGTTTTTGAAAAGTCTTATAAAATATCACACTCCCTTCGGAATGGTTTTGTACACACCCCCTTCGGGTGGTTTTGGAAAAGCCTTAGAAAATAATATATCACACCCCTTCGGAGTGGTTTTAAGGAAGCTTTAGAAAATATCACACTCCCTTCGGAGTGGTTTTGAAAAAGTTTTATAAAATATCACTTAATAGAGTCATTTATGGAAGATTCAAGGCAATTCGATTACATTCCGGCAAGTTACGGACGTTTGAGCATTTTTCCAACAAGTTAGGAGGATACTAGTTCAATTGCCTTGAATGAATAGTGCTCCATTTCGAATTGGATTTCGACGAACAGTAATAACCCCCGAGGCTTAAATTCAAGCCTAGTATACCTAGGACATGCCAAAAGGAGGGAAGGAATAGCTTTACATACCTTACGGGTGCCTTATGCTCGCTTGAGCTCAATTCCCGTTTCGTCGAATCTGCAAATGGTCACCTTTACCGATTACTATTCATGAGAGTTAGCATTTAAATCTTGGTTTCTATTTGGCTACCGAAATTTCGGCAGCACTTCCCCTATAAATATAGCATCCCCGAGATTCAACTCGGCTCAAAATAACAACAACCAACCCAACAACAACATCAACAATATCAACAATCAAATTAAAACGCATTCTAGCATAGTTAGCACTACTTCCTCATAACGCAATAACTTCCATTCCAATTTCACGATTCCAAGCTAATATCAATGCTCTCATACTTATTCACTAATTCAAGACCATTCATATATATGTCAACATATTCCTCATTACTTTTCTAAATGCGCAAGTTTTCCATAAAACCATAATCCATCCCAACTTTCCGCAATTGCATCAAAATTACAAAATTGCATTGACATCTTCCAAATTCATTCACAACAACATTAATTCACACCTTAGACCATCGCTTCCATCATTATATAAAAATCATATAAAATCATAAAATTTTCCATAGCAACATACATGCCATTCCAACGCCAACTCAAGTCGCTAAGCCTTTACTTACGTCACAAAAGTCACAACAATACAATTAACATGTTAAATAAAATCAAGTTCACCTCTTCTCCACACCACAAGGCTCACGGCCACATCCATCATTCACACACACACACGCCATGCATACACACGTTATACTTTCATAATTCTCGTCTACTTCTAATCATCATAACATATAAATTCATTCCATAACTAGAAACATAAGAATCTTACCTTTTACTTGAATTTTCAACTTTCCGCCAACGGAGTTCTTTCTCCAAACCAATTATACTACGTCGTAGAGCACCTCAAGCTTGTTAAGAATTCGCGAAGAACAAGATTTTTGAGTCAAGATTGAAGCTCCAAGAATTTTTTTTCTTTTCTTTTCTCTTCTTTCTCCTCTTAGCCGTAGCCTTCTTCTTTTTTTTTCTCAATCTTTCTTGAAGTTTCTAATGATAATCATGAATATATCCTATGATTAATTCATCACATGGTTGGCACATGACATGGTCTTGGGCCTTATATGTTGGCCGGCCACCCTTGATGTTTTGGGCCTCAATTTTTCTTTTTTTTTTTTGAGCCCAATTGGCTAGGAATCGTATTTTGCAAATTCCCGAAACAAATTTCCGAGATTTCAATTTTTGCCCTTGGCCTCTCCAATGTTCTCGTGTCAATATTTCCATAAGTAACGACATACACACCACATAAAAATCAAAGCATAGCCTTATTCTTACAAATCACAATTATGCCCAAATTTTCCGAATGCACAAAAACACGGGATGTAACAAAAAATATGAGGAATAAAATGTGAAGCTACATATATATAAGTGGAACTAGAAAGTTCCAGCGGTACGGGTCGACCGGTGGGTCGACAGCTCGTCGACGTTATCCGTCGACCTGCCACCTGAGATTCAGAGATGGTGGCTCATCGACTGAGTACATTGACGGCTCGCCTATGCGTCGACGGCCCGTCAAAGATGACTGGTTTCTACAGACTTCCCTGAGTGGCTCCGACTCGCGTCGATTTGATTCGTTTAACTTCTAATCCTGTTGTATTGCAAAGAAGGTATACTTATACTTTAGTACACGTGAGCTAAGGAACTTAATATTTTTACATTGGTGCATTTTGGCTAAGGCACTTAATATTTCAAAACTCGGGTACAGATTTCCATATTAAGGGTATTAACTACCCATAAGCCAAGGACTTTCTTGCGATGGAAACGAGAGGTGTAACAATGGCACGAGCTTTTAACAAACATGTGAGGACTAAACTTTTCCAAGTAGGGCAATTGGTGCTCAAACGGATATTCCCAAATCAAGAAGAATACAAAAGGAAGTTCGCGCCAAACTGGCAAGGGCCCTATATGGTGCGGAAAGTATTATCAGGAGGAGCAGTTGTCCTCGCTGTAATGGATGGTCAGGAGTGGCAGGGAGCAATAAATTGAGACGCCATCAAAAGATACTATGTGTAAGAAGAAAACAACTTCAAAAATTCGTAGCTTTAGTTTTATTTGCTTGTAATTGCATTTCCATTCCTTGTAATTTTGCATTTTTTAGTAGAAAATCTAAAACCAAATCTTATGTACAAACTACACGAGGACCTGATTCCCTATACTTATAAGGGGATACGTAGGAGCTTTTCTAAGCTCGGTCGCTTTAACCCAAAAATCAAAAATCATGTATTATGAACTACGTTATGACCTGATTCCCATTCAGGATACGTAGGCACTCTTATGAGTTAGGTCTCACCAAAAAATTCTAATGTATTTATCCTGAACTATGTTTCGGCCCAATTCTCGAAACGGGGCGTAGGCGCTCTTCCAAGCTCGGTCATCCCAAAAAATATTACCAATAAACCTTAAGAAAACCTCAGAAATACTTTGGAAAAAGAAAGACAAAAATAGCCCCACATTGAAACTGTCACGACCCAACTGGAGGGCCATGACGGGCACCTGGTGCTAACCCACCCAGGCGCCTCTTATCGTATACTCACATTTTACATCTAAGTGAGCCACATAACTTAGTCATAATTTCTATCCATCATTCATGCTAATCTCATTGGGCGACAATACATTCATAACATCATTAACAACTCTGCCCATATCAATGTTCATAAGCCGACAAGGCTATCAAAATGATATACAAATTATAAGCCAACAAGGCTAAGGACATCTAATCATACACAACTGTCTACGAGCCTCTAAGAAGAGTATGTCACATCATACAGGCGGGACAGGACTCCGCCTTACCCATAGGTATGTACACAAAAGAATAATACCAAAAGTTGTAGCCCCAGATGAAATGGAGCTTCTCTATGCAGTCCCTGAACAAGATATCTATGGATCAAGCCTATCTCCCTGTCTACCTGCGGGCATGACACAGCGTCCACAAATAAAGGACGTCAGTACGAATAATGTACTGAGTATTAAAGCATAATCAACATCATAATAGGAGCATAAGTGGCAGCATAAGAAATAGCATAAGATGGGAGAATCAAGATGTAGTAGCCATCATCGTAATTACTTGCTTGTCTTCCATAGGAACTTTCCATTTCTAATGCGTGCTCGTGTACATACATATATACCTATACAAATATCCATATCCGCATCCATATTCCTATCCGTATTCATAGACGTATTCGTATTTATATTCGTATCCGTACTCATAAATATATTCGTATCCATATCATACCCGACCATGAAGGTTCGATGGTTTCACATAACAGGACATGACAAGGCTCAGTGTTGTACATACCTGGCCCAACCAAGGATCAGTGTTATCCGTACCCAACTGCAGTGGTGTGCGCGCAATAAGTATCATAACCAACCATATAAGCTCGGTGTTACTTAATAGTCATACATACTTAAATCCGTATACGTAGGAGTTTATGAGTATCATCGTCATCATTGACATCATCATTTTTGTTATATCTATCCTTAGAGGATCAACTATGATATAAAAGAGGCAATAGAATCATGAACGTATCGCGAATCGTAAGCTTTGGTTATCTTAGAGATAGAGTCATTTGGAAGACATTATGGGGCTCATGAAAGGATACATATAGCAAGGGAACCATACCTTAATGAAAGAAGGGTTAGCCTTACATACCTCTTCGACTTCTTAACTATTTAGCGTTCCCCGTTGAAGCTTGAATAATCTACATTTAGAAGGATTCATACCATGGTTAAGCCTTAATGATACTCCTAAATTCAAACTAGAATAATTCATTACCTAATGAAAATTGGGCAGCATTTCCCCTATTTCTGTTATATCCCGTATTTTGTACGTCGGGATAATCCGGGTTAACCACGATAACCTAAGGACAAGACTATTCCGGGAGGTGGAATGGAGACTTTTAACTACGATCTTGTTTTAAGACATATGTTACTTGTGACTTGGTTGGCATGGGATATTAAGAAACTTTGGGGTCAACGGTTAATTTTGGAAAGTAATTTATTTCATGAAAAAGAAAAAAAAAAGAAAAAGAGAGGGGCATGTGGCCGGCCACATGGATGTGGGCCATGGCCACATGGAAGTTTAATATATGAGCACAAGAATGACCAAGTTAATTATTTTTCATCATCTTCCAACCTTAGAAGAATCAAGAAACTTGGAGAGAAATAACAAGCAACCAATCGGCCATAGGAGGAAAAAAATTGAAGGTCAAAAATCTTGATCAAAAAATT